>NW_027362761.1:908469540-908634540 GCF_046119375.1 Phyllobates terribilis
AGATGTCCCGTTGTTGTAGGTCTGGTGTGTTACATGCTGCTGGTCATATCAGCAATCCGTTTCTGCCGCGGCTCCTGCTGTAAATAGACGTCCCGTTGTAGGTCTGGTGTGTTACATGCTGCAGGTCATATCAGCCCTCCGTTTCTGCCGCGGCTCCTGCTGTAAATAGACTTCCCGTTGTTGTAGGTCTGGTGCGTTACATGCTGCAGGTCATATCAGCCCTCCGTTTCTGCCGCGGCTCCTGCTATAAATAGACGTCCCGTTGTTGTAGGTCTGGTGTGTTACATGCTGCTGGTCATATCAGCCCTTAGTTTCTGCTGCAGCTCCTGCTGTGAATAGACGTCCTGTTGTTGTAGGTCTGGTGTGTTACATGCTGCAGGTCATATCAGCCCTTAGTTTCTGCTGCAGCTCCTGCTGTGAATAGACGTCCTGTTGTTGTAGGTCTGGTGTATTACATGCTGCAGATTTCACCTATTGCAATTCGCTGCAAGTCTTAATGCAAGGCCACGGCCCCACTATGAGTATTCGGTCAGTATTTTCTCTCAAGAGTGGGAGCTAAAACCAGGAGTGGGTGATAAATGCAGAATTGGTGACTTGTTTCTATTATACCTTTTCTCTGATTGTTCCTCACCTGGTTTTGGCTCCCACTCTTGAGAAAAAATACTGACCGAATACTGATAGTGAGGCCGTGGCCCAAATCTGTATGTAGCACGTGTGGATTTTGAAGAGGGTGCTCAACAGCAGTAAAATGCGCCACATTTCACGTCACAGTGTCCGTTTCCTATCTGCTGTCAGCGTGCAGCTCGTGGTCCAGAAGACCAAGTCGGGGTGCGCAGCTATACTGCTCTATAGGGGAATTTACAAAACCATTGCTTGGGAAAAGAACTGTTCTCTTTAAGGGTTATTTCCAAAAATTATCATCTATCCAAAGACTTGATTTTGCTCCATTCATTATCTATGGGCCTGTCAGAGATCGCCAAACATTGCATTCACCTGCCTATATCAGTCCCATAGTGAATGAATGGAGCGATGGCGCATATGCATGCTCTCCATTCCTAGAGGGCTTTTCAGAGCTCTATTTAGTGAATCAGCGTGGGTCATAATAGTTTTACCCCAACTGATCTGCACATTAGCACTCATCCTCCGGATAGTTTATAACGTTTATTGTTGGAATGACCCTTTAACTACCAATGATAAGCTTTCATTGGTAACTACCTTTTGTTTTACCTTGTATTGTTTGATTAATCATTCTTGCTGCATCTTCCAGTATGTCGTGGTCATTGTTCTATTCATTTGTCCATTGTGGCTGAGGTACTAAACTACATGCGCCAGAAATCTGGCTTGATTTCTGCCAAAAAAATCTGCCTCAGACGACATTTAAAATTTCGACTTGCTCAGTAAGGGTCCTTATCTGCAGGAAAAAAGGGTATGATTTAAATTGTGATCCCGTGCACCAAAATCGCCCCACAATTTACAATAATGTAGTTGACCAAAATAAGCCAACTAACAGATGCTGTAAGTAAGATTGGACAGTGTAAAGATCAAACTGCATAAGCCACTGGAGCATTTTAGAGGGATTTTACATCTTACATACTACATTCCCCAATGTAAAATAAAATCACCATGTACTGACACCAGGTCTTCTGAGGTTCACATGACATTGTCTGCATGGCTCACATAGCATAATAATCAGTGGCTGCTATTGAGCTGTAGTGCTCTCTTTTCTGTCAGAAGAACCTCGCATATGTGAGCGCTGCAGCCCATTAGCCATGATGATTGGCTGCAGGGCTCCCATAGCATAACAATGTCACATGAGCTTCGGGAGACTTGGTGCCAACATCGCTGTAACTGCGCCAGTACAGGAGGTGCCTTGTCTGTTGATGCTGTCTAAAAGTTATGGCATGTATACACTACAGGGTCTCTCTGCCTATGGTTTTTCCTCTTGTCCAACCCAATTTTTATTGGATGTATCAACACGTTATATATATTTTTTAAATGATCAAATAAAGAATTTTTTTCTACATTTTATACTGGAACTGGATCAACTTTTCTTCTGTGCATGTGTACACTGCGTCTTTTTACAGATTTTGTTTCGCAGCTCTGCTTATAAAAACGTTTGAAAAAGCACTCAGAGTGCTCGAATGAATCATCTTATTTGTTTCACCGGAAAAATGACGTGCTGTTTATTTGTTTAGTCTTTTGTGCGTCTTTTAAACATTTCATGCTTTCAAAGATGTCAAGTGGTTCAAAGAAGTGACGTGTACTTTCTGCTGGTGTTTTCTGCTGGGAAGACGCTACATACTATACAACAGGAAGGCTAAAAGAAACCACCCAGAAGATGCTTGAGCTTCTTTTTGAGCATTTTGTAAGTGAGAGTTATATTCCTTGCAAAATGGATTTTGAAAGGTGCCAATAAAAAGACACTGAAAAAGCGCTCAAAACATTGACATAAAAAACCACTGACAAAGTACTTGAGAACAAAACCAAAAAAATGCGAAAAGAAACACACTTTGCTTACAAAATGCAGAGAAAACCCAAGAATCAATGAGTGGTTCCTGAAGCGTCTTCTGCTTGAAAAACAGACATTTTTGACCAGTGGCAAAAGACGCAGTGTGAACATACCCTTGGACAGCTTTAGGAACTCTGTCCCATTACACCAGACATTGTACTGTAGAAATCCCCTTGTAGACAGGACACTGCTCGTGACCCTTCTGGTCTCCTAGTACATTTCTGGCCTCAGTAATGTACCATAGTGATTACCTGCAGCGCTCACTTGGGTAGTTAGGGATGTCATTGCTGCAGCATAGTGACCCAAATTGTTCTTAATACAGTAAAAATCCCGTTAAATTTAAAGAATATCTGAATTGTAATTCACACAAGGTTAATGATTGGTTGGTTTAGTCCACATTCCCACTATGAGTTTTTGATGTTACAGATTTTTTTGCACCTATTAAGTAAATCTGGTTACTTGCGTTTTTTCATTGTGTTTTTGAGTACGTTGTTTTACATGCGTTTTGGACGCTGCGGTTTTTTTTTTTGTCGTTAGTATGTCATGTTTTAAATCTGCTTTTTTTTATACTGCCTGGTGTTTGGCTTTGACAATGCTTTATTGATACAGTCATGTGTGGATTACTTGCCTTTTGATGCATTTCTGCCATGGAAACGTACTAAAAAATGCATATGCCTTCTTTACCTACGGATTTTCCGCATCTAATGCAAGTCTATGAGAAAAATCTGCACTTAAAGCGCACCTGTCAGGATTGTGCTCAGTAAACCACATACACTGTCTGGTGGACGACATTACACTGATTAATATGATACCTTGGTTGATGAAATCCGTCCTGTGGTTCTTGTGTAATCTTTACTTTCAGTTTAGAGATAAAGATATTCTCGTGCTTCGGGTTGGCCTGTAGGGGGCGCTCTATCTGGTGCTCAGCTTATGTATTCATCTGTATGATCTTATGACAGCTCACTGTGCCTTCACTGACCTGCCTCTTATTACCTAGCCCCGCACTACTATATTTATTAATGATCTAGTGGAAGGGTTGCATAGTAAAATAGCAATATTTGCAGATGATACTAAACTTTGTAAAGTAGTTAATACAGATGAGGATAGGGCACAGCTACAGGAGGATTTAGATAAATTGGGGAGTTGGGCCAAAAAATGGCAAATGGGGTTCAATGCCGATAAATGTAAGGTCATGCACATGGGAAAGAAAAACAGCAGTCACCCATACATATTAAATGGGAAACCGTTGGGGAAATCTGACATGGAGAAGGACCTGGGCGTCTTGGTTAATAGCAAATTAAATTGGAGTGCCCAGTGTCAGGCAGCAGCTGCGAAGGCAAATAGAGTCATGGCATGCATCAGAAGAGGAATAGGGGCATATGATGAGAACATTGTTCTTCCTCTGTATAAAGCGCTGGTAAGGCCGCACTTAGAATATTGTGCACAGTTCTGGGCTCCGGTGCTCAGGAAAGACATATTGGAACTAGAGAGGGTACAAAGGAGGGCGACTAAGGTAATAAAGGGAATGGAGGGACTAGAATACCCAGAGAGGTTGTCAAAATTAGGCCTATTTACATTGGAAAAGAGAAGGCTTAGGGGAGACCTCATAAACATGTATAAATACATCAGGGGGTAGTACAGAGATCTCTCCCATGACCTGTTTATACCAAGGATGGTGACAAAGACGAGGGGGCACACTATGCGTCTGGAGGAAAGGAGGTTCCTGCACCAGCATAGAAGGGGATTCTTTACGGTCAGAGCCGTGAGACTCTGGAACTCTCTGGGAGAGGAAGTGGTGATGTCCAACTCACTTAATGAGTTCAAGAGAGGCCTGGATGCCTTTCTTGAGAACAATAAAATTACATCTTATGCTTAGTTAATTAATCCAGGGATTTAATCTGACTGCCAGATTGGTGTCGGGAAGTGAATTTTTCCTCAATGATGTAAATTGGCCTATACCGCATGGTATAGGAATAGCGGAATAGCTGCAGTGCACAAGAAATAGGCTGAACTGGATGGACGCTTGTCTTTTTTCAGCCTTATAAACTATGTAACTATGTAACTACTAGATGCATTATGTAAAATAGGAGGCAGGTCAGTGAAGGCACAGCAAGCTGTCATAAGAGCATACAGATGAATATGTAAGCAGAGCGCCCTTCCCAGGCCGCCCCGAAGCTCGAGCATATCATCATCTCCAAACTGAAAATAAAGATTACACAAGAACCACAGGACGGATTTCATCAACCAAGGTATCATGTTAATCAGTGTAATGGCGCCCACCTGACAGTGTATGTAGTTTACTGAGCACAATCCTGCTGACGGCTGCGCTTTAAAACTTAGCGTACTTGCAAGACAAATTGGCATGTTACAGATTTGAAACTCGCACCGCAGGTCAGTTCACACTGAGTAAAATAGAAGCACAGTGGGAATGAGATTAAATTCCAAGCACTTTGCTGCAACTGTAAGGCTGTGTTCACACATTGCATTTTTTCAGCGTTTTTCTGATGCGGTTTTTATGCAATTTTTCAGCTTCGTTTTACAGTACCAGCAAAGTCTATGAGATTACAGAAATCTCATGCACACACCTTGGTTTTTATTTGATCAGTATTTTGTGCTTTGCATATTTTTTTAAAGATAGAGCATGTCACTTCTTTCAGCGTTTTTCACCCATTGGAAGTAATAGGTGGTGAAAAAAACTGTCCAAAAACACAGGTGTCAGTTTTTTTTTCAGCGTTTTTTCACTGTTTTTTGTGCCAAAACCAGAATGAGATATATATTTTTTTTCACTGAACTTCATGTACATGCGTAAAGAGACAAAAGGACAGTGAAAAAAAACACAGCAAAAAAGCAAGAAAAATCCTGAACAAACCTCCTGGCAAGAGATCAGGTTTTGCTGCTGAAGAAACACAATGTGTGAACATGGCCTAAAACGCTAGGGTTTTTAACGCAGCTTCAAAAACACACCAAAACCCATCATGGGCACACAGCCTTAGTTGTTTCCATAACATGGCTCATATAGGTCATTGGATGCTCATGAACATCTGTGTACAACACGCAGCCTTTGTTCCATGACCGGGTGTGTCGTCTGTTATGAAGGAAGCCATGTTGAAAGATATAATACCTGTGCACTATTGTAGTACTGAGCTGGAGACATACAAGTGCATCTCACAAAATTAGAATATCATCAAAAAGTTAATTTGTTTCAGTTCTTCAATACAAAAAGTGAAACTCCTATATTATAAAGAGTCATTACAAACAGAGTGATCTATTTCAAGTGTTTATTTCTGTTAATGGTGATGATTATGGCTTACAGCCAATGAAAACAAAAAAGTCATTATCTCAGTAAATTGAAATAATGAAGAAAAAACACCTGCAAAGGCTTCCTACGCATTTAAAAAGGTCCCTTATTCTGTTTCAGTAGGCTCCACAATCATGGGGAAGACTGCTGACTTGACAGATGTCCAGAAGGCAGTCATTTACCCACTCCACAAGGTCCCTGAGTTCCAATTTTCATTTGGAAAATCAAGGTCCCAGAGTCTGGAGGAAGAGTGGAGAGGCCACAATCCAAGCTGCTTGAGGTCTAGTGTGAAGTTACCACAATCAGTGATGGTTTGGGGAGCCATGTCATCTGCTGGTGTAGGTACACTGTGTTATATCAAGACCAAAGTCAGCGCAGCCATGTACCAGGAAATTTTAGAGCACTTCATGCTTCCCTCTGCCGACAAGCTTTTTGGAAATGGAAATTTCATTCTCCAGCAGGACTTGGCACCTGTCCACACTGCCAAAAGTACCAATACCTGGTTTAATAACAACAGTATCACTGTGCTTGATTGGCCAGCAAACCCGCCTAACCTTAACCCCCATGGAGTTTGTCAAGAGGAAAATGGGAGACACCAGACCCAACAATGCAGACGAGCTGAAGGCTGCTATCAAAGCCTCCTGGGCTTCCATAACACCTCAGTAGTGCCACAGGCTGATCGCCTCCATGCCACGCCGCATTGATGTAGCAATTGATGCGAAAGGAGCCCCGACCAAGTATTGAGTGCATTTACTGAACATTAGGGTTGAGCGAGTATGTTCTGTCCGAGTACGCTCGGGCCGAGCTCCGAGTATTTACAGCTGCTCCCGTGTGCATGATTTGCAACTGTTTGACAGCTTTATTACATGTGAGGAATGTGTAAGAAATAGACATTCCTCACATGTAATAAAGCTGTCAAGCAGTCGCAAATCATGCACAGGGAGCGATATAACCATATCACCGAGCAGCTATAAATACTCGAAGCTCGGCCCGAGCATACTCGGCGAAAGGGTTAATAGAACATACTCGCTCAACACTACTGAACATACATTTCAGTAGGCCAACATTTCGGATTTTATAAACATTTTTCAAGCTGTTGTTATAAAGTATTCTAATTTACTGAGATAATGACTTTTGTGTTTTCATTGGCTGTAAGCCATAATCATCAACATTAACAGAAATAAACACTTGATATAGATGACTCTGTTTGTAATGACTCTTTATAATATATGAGTTTCACTTTTTGTATTGAAGAACTGAAACAAATTAACTTTTTGATGATATTCTAATTTTGTGAGATGCACCTGTACATGTGCTATACTAAGGAACGAGCGCTGTGTTCTGGTGTCTGGGGCAGCAGATAGTTACATTGTTAGCTTTCTCACCTATTTTATAATGTATGCAAATAATTAAAAAAGTCCCTTTTTTGTTATGCTCTTATTGCAGAAATAACTTACAGGCGTTATCCAACATTGACATTTTTTTTTTAAACGGCTGTCAATTTTGTAAAACAACAAACACAATAATACTTACCTAGTCTCTCTGTCCCTCTGATCCAGGGCTGATTATCGTGCAGCGATTTTGGGTTTTGTTTCTGTGCAGCCAGCAAGTGACTGCTGTGGCAACTGATTGGTTGTAGTGGTCTCATGCTGGCCATATTCCTAATGAAGGCAATAAATGCTTAATGTATAGTTAAAGGGGTTGTCCATTGTTAAATACAAATTTCTTAGCCGTAGATTGTTAAAAAAATACCAAACAGATGGATACTGTCTGTTGTCACCTCTGCGGATCCAGCACGGTCCACTCTAATGGTCGTTGGCGGCCCTGAAAGCGATGACTGCACCGATCAGATGTTACAGGACCTCTGAAGACTGCAGCAGTCAGGGGACTAAAACAGCGAGGATGTTTCCCTGATTATGTGCTGTTCCTTTTTAACTTTAGACAACCTCTTTAAAATACCTGGCACTCTCCATTTTACTCTTACAGGCACAGTTCCTCTGATTCCCAGTTTACCCCCCAATTGTATGTGTATAGTACTTCTATAGACTGGTACATTCCCCCAGCTGTTGGATTGACAAACTAAGACAAGGGGGGTCTTGGAAAACCATATGGTGTATTTTTAAATACTAGAAATTATGCTTTACCTGTACAAGCCAAGCAGCAGAAAACCGCTTCAGTTTTGATGCACAGCCTGCAGCCACAACCTGTAAAAGCACCCTAAACCATAATTAACAGAAAGACGCAACCACACTTATAGGGAATCTGTCAGCAAATCAATGTCCTTACTGCTGCTGAGATCTCACACTGCTCAGTACAAGCTGCAGAATATACTTGGATTCAGGAGCTCTCTCACATCAGCTGGACTCATAAAATATTCATTTTATTATCACAATTAGGCCACTTTCACACATTCACTATTTGGTCAGTATTTTACATCTGTATTTTTCACCCCCTCCTGGTTTTGCCTTACAAATACAGAAGTGGTGACGTGTTTCTATTATACTTTTCCTTTGATTGTTCCACTCCTGATTTTGGCGTAAAAAACTGACCAAATACTGAACGTGTGAAAGTGGACTTATACAGATTTACTGACATGGATTTTCAGTCAGTACACATTAGTCGTCAGGTCTAATGGATCTATTTAATAATGTATGCATTTTATGTTGGGAAATCTAGAAGTGTGTACAATATGTAGCAGGGTTTTGGAAAGAGTCCTTCTGGCTGTTCCAGTGAATAGCATCAGAGGAAACCCAGGCACCAAAAAACTTTGTATGATGACTCATGTTTTTATAGGTTCCTCCTGATTTTTTTTATAGATTCACCCCTGGTCTAGCTCCATTGCTCCAATGGTCCCTGCCTATTTTGCAGTAAAGATGTCATGTTCTTCATCCATGTGACCACTGCAGCAATCACTGGTTTAGTGATCACGAGCCGTACATGCCAGTGCTCAGGCTATTAACTGACTGCAGCGGTCATGTGCAGGGCCAGTTTTTATTTTTATATCGCCACTTTCTGAGAGCCATAGTTAATTGTATTTTATGGTACAATTACTGGGTATATGTAGTATAGTGTTTAAAGTATATTAAATTATATATATTATATACAGTGATTTTGGTGCCAACGATGTCTGAACAGTTTTATATTACGTTTATGGTACTGATTAAGAATATGACTTTAGTTTTGCCAGATTGGCTCTAGTTTCTGAGATAGTTAATAATTAATTACAGTAGAATTCTGACTTCAAAATGTCGCTTTTATGGGATTGTAAGCCTACAAATTGAAGTAAAAATAATTATATGGGATATTTCATTGCCTAAGACACTGTTAAAGAGTCAAAAGACAGACCAAAAAGCCAACTGCTATTGCATTTGTTATCACACAAGTCGCATTGGGGGAATGCATTATTTTCATGGATGAATAATCTCAAAAACTAGAACAAATTCAGCAAAAGTAATTGGAGTTTTGAATTCAGCACCCTCAAAATACCATAAATCCACTCAAAAACTTTGGCACCTGAAATTTTTTTACATTTTTTTTGCTGACCTGTGTAATGGATTTTTAGGATGGGTATCAATATCTGATTGGTGGGGGCCCGACATCCTCCACCAATCAATAGTTCTCAGTACTGGCAGCTGGATGTTTGCAGTTGCAGAAGAGCTGAACAGCACAGCTCCGTACACTGTGTAGTGGGTACTGCAGATCCACTCTTAATCACTCGAAAAGGTGGCGGATCTGCAGGACCCAAGGATAGGTCAACAATATCAAAATACTGAAACAATCCTTTAAATAGAACCTGTCATCTGGTTCATGCTGCACGAATCACAGGCAGCATAAATCAAGCACTCAAACGCTGCAGCATTTAGGAGAAGACCTACTTTGAAAAAATAGCTGGAGAGAGACTATGCTACTTGGATGACAAGTCTGAGGCAAGTCGCCAGCAGCTTTATCCTGCCCCATTCCCCTAGACCAGGGATGCCAAACACAAACTCACAGAGGACCAAAAGGAAAAACTTGGACAAAGTCCAACCAGTATACAGTATAATGGCCCCACATAGTCCTCCATACAGAATAATGGCCCAACAAGTTCCTTCATACAGTATTATGGGCCCGACATAGTCTTCCATACAGAATAATGGGCCCCACACAGTCCTCCATACAAAATAATGGGCTCCACACAGTCCTCCATACAGAATAATGGGCCCCACACAGTCCTCCATACAGAATAATGGGCCCCACACAGTCCTCCATACAGAATAATGGGCCCCACACAGTCCTCCATACAGAATAATGGGCCCCACACAGTCCTCCATACAGAATAATGAGCCCCACACAGTCCTCCATACAGAATAATGGGCCCCAAATAGGGGTGGTGGTTGCGGTGTTGCAGGCCAAATAAAACCTCCCTGTGGGCCAGATTTTGACAACTGTGCCCTAGACTGACAAGCCTCTCCTTATACACACACATAGAGAGATGTTTCAGTTTAGTGGAGCAAGGCAGGAAAAAGTTGCCGGCAACCAGCCTCGCACTGGTCATCTGAGACGTATAGTCCTGGCTGGATTTCAAAGTATGTTATGTAACATACCTGGCTGCAAAAACAGGCTGCAGCAAGTGTCTGCTACATGCTGCCGTGATTCAGGTTCCCTTAAATCAACTATTTTCCCCACCTAATCTGTAAACACTTGATTACGTCTCACAAAGTAAGTTGTATTTAGCAGACTTGCAGAACATTGCACAACATGAAAATCCACAGATCCTACTTTTGCTATTTGACATTAGTTTAGATTTTTTTTTGGAGGATAAATACTGTTACTTTCTTTATAGGAACATGGTTGGCCATAAATGAAATAATCATTTAATTTCTGGACACAACAGAAAGTATCTTGTGTTCCTCTGTGATGTTAAATGTAAAGGTCATTAGCAAGTAGCATTTGGAGTCTCCGGTATCATCTGGTTACAGGCATTAGCTTGTGTCATGCTGCATAGTCTGCATCTTGAATGTATGACCCGGCTCTTTTGAACATAAATTGTAACCTAAAAGGTGTTATCTGGGACTTTTATTATTATTTTTACATATGGAGCTAAGAACTTACAGGCAAGTAGTTACTCATTACCCGCCTGTTCTGCTCGGCACTGATATCTGGCGGCTCAAAGCAGTCATGGACCGCTCCTGCCGGTGATTCTGCGCTTTCGTTGATGTCACATCATCAGCAGAGTAGCATCTTCTCTTCCTCTCTGCTCTGTTGATGGGGCTTCTCTGCCAATGTCATGTTGATTGAACGCCTTCCTGTTGCTTAAAGAGGTTGTCCACTACTATAGAGAATGCCCCAATGTATTTAAATGGTGAAAATAATTTTTTTGTAAATACCTTCTGTTGTGAGTCTTGTCTGTGAGTGGCGCTATTGCTGAAAGCTTTCACCGGGCATCACATGACCCGGCTTCACCCGGCTCTGACATCCGCTGATGTCACTTCAAGTTCCGGCTGCAGCCGGGCGTGACCCAGTGAGGCGCACCCCCTGATTGATGGGCTGTGGCCGGCGTTTCACCGTAATTTACAGCCCAGCATCCACTGCACGCTTTTCCTCTTCTCATTCATTGGGAAAGCGCGCGGTGGATGCTGGGCGTGGAGAAGGGTGAATATGCATTCTCTTTAGTAGCGGGCACAGAGGATCACTGCTGACACTGTGCGCACGCTATTAAAGAAATGAATATTCACCCTTCTCCACTCCCATGGGCATGTAGAAGGGTGAATATTCATTTCCCTTTAGCAGCGGGCACACGTTATAGCTGCAGTGTGCCCCCCTCCTCCTCTGCCGCCGCAAACCCCCCCCCCCCCCCACTATCCACCATTGGAATATGTATATACTCGAGTATAAGCCAAGGGGGGGCTTTTTCAGCCTAAAAAATGGGCTGAAAAAGTCGCCTTCTACTCGAGTATATACGGTATTTGTTCCAAAAGGGTGTGCTATCAAATATTAAGTTGAAAGTACCAACAATTTTGTCCAATCCATTTTTGGGGTTTTGTGTGAAATTATGTCCAATTTGTCTTTTTTTTGTGTTCCACTTTCAATACAAACAAAGGAAGTATATATATGCTTATAACAAAATGTGTAATTGCAATAATTTTCTGTGAGAAATACTTAATTTTCTGGAACAATTTTAAGGGTGCCAACACTTTTGGCCATGACTGTATATGCTGCATACTCCATACTCCGATTCTGCTTGTATTTAGATCATTTGTGTTATCTTGCAGTACTGCCCCCAGTGAAAACTTTTATAACACCCACTTTGACTTCAATTCATTAGGTCCCAAATACTTTAAAGGGAACTTGTCACCAGAAAAAAACGCTGTTAGGCTATGTTCACACATCATGTTTTTTTTTTTTTGCGTCACAAATCTGAAGCAAAACTTTATCTTCAGGGGCATTTTGTTCAGTATTTTTCTTGCAGTTTTGATGCTTTTTTGGTACATTTTTCAGTGGTCTTTTCACTGTCCTCTCTATTTATGCATGTTCATAAAGTTTTGTGAAAAAAAGAACCCCATTCTATTTTGCCATCAAAAACGCTGATGCAAATTTTGGTGTGGTTTTTTTTCAGTGTTTTTTTTCACCACCCATTACTTCCTATGGGTGAAAAAACGCTGAAAGAAGTGACCTGCTCTATTTTCCAAAAAACCATGCAAGGCACAAAATATGGAACCAAAAAAACCCCATGATGTGTGAACAGAAAATTCTGGTTTCTCATAGACTTTGCTGGTACTGCAAAAGGCAGCTGAAAATTTGCATAAAAATCTGCAGCAAAAAACGCTGAAAAAAACCCAATGTGTGTGAACATAGCCTTAATCTGTAGGTTAATAACGTTACTAATCTGCCCGGCGCCTGCACTTAGCCGAATGCTACGGGGAGAAAATGAACTTTGTTTGCTGGCAGCATTCGGTTTCAGTCACGGTATGCGGTTATATTCACTAGTGATTCAATTGGGGTAACGACCCACAATGGACGTGCACGGGAAGACCCCTGACAAGCATGGTGTGCTGCTCTTACTTTCTCCTTGCTGTCTGTATTGTTTCAGGCTGTAGATATGGAGGAGAAGACACTGCAGCCTGCAGGGATGTGTATACAGGCTGTGTACCAATGTACAGAGAGGAGAGAGAACCTATGGCAAATTGTAAGGGGTAATCATGCTCTCTCCGTCCTCAGTGTTTGTGAGTACAATGGAGACGAGATTTCTCATGATCTGTAGAAGAAGAAATCGGTCCAGCAATAAAGCTGTACTGATGCATAAGAGTTAGTGAAGTCAACTGCATCATCCTGGACACCGACCTAACATCCAGCATGTATAACTGGGAGGAACATGGGAAAAGTCACACGACCAAAGTCCTACACCAGAAATGTGAAACTAAGATAAGCCTGCAAACTGCATATGGTGAGGGATGAATATGAGTGAAAGGACTTAGGATAAAAATAAAATGAGCAAATACCCTGCAGTAAGAAAATAAGTAAATAGTAATAATACATGTAAATATCATAGGGAACTTGGTTGACCCTATTTTGCTCAAAAGAGCATAGAAGTCATCCCACCGCGACAAGGTGTACCCAATCTGGATGGTCCGTAACTCTTGTAGCCCACCTTGCTACGTGCCTGCAGGGCTCAAAATAGACGCAGAGCAGGACCCAGACCTGACTGTTACAACATCTGCCTGTGTAAAGCTAAATAGAAAAAATGGCCAGCCCAAAAAGGGCGAGCCAACACCCCTGTATGTACAAAGTACACAAAACAAAACCAAAGAGATGATTGAAGCTTGAAAATTAGATAACCAACATGTAAAAAGGTGAGTACAGCCTTTAGCAATAGTGTAGCAGACAGGAAGCAGGTTGAGGCATGACATATTGGAAGCCTATTTTTTAACCAGGGGCGATATTGGTGCCTGAAGGGATAAGAAGTGCGACCGACAGAATGTGTTTTTTTGGATTCATGCCCAGTTTTTTCATATAATAATGCAAATTGTGAGTTAGGCCTTTTTTGATTAAACTAATGAAAAGCGAATAGTGCACCTGTTCTGATCATATATTTTGTTATTTGGAGCACAAGCGTGCCGTCTGTGAGTCATAGATCGCATATGACGGGAGTGTGGCCCTTCAAGCGTAAGCCTGCCCAGCGATGTTAAATATGTGGTGTGCAAATACTCGTCATTTGCCTTATGAGGGATAAATGGATATTTTATTGTGTAGACTGTATCCTCACTTCCTCAGATATTAAAATATTGTTTCCCTGCACAATATTGGATTTTTTGTATCCACTTTTTGTTTACTTTTGTATTATTTCTAATATTAGTAATAGCATCAGAGAAAAGATGAGCAAATGACCTAAATGGACTCCTATAGTTTATGGGGGGGAGAAGAGGGGAAGATTCCAGATGATCTGAAGTCTGCAGTACTGGGGATTTGCTTTGTTTGCTGATATTGTAGTACAAGGGTTTATTTTACAGATACATAAGATGGATAGTGATAGTTTTTGTGGCTAACTGTATTATCTTTTTCCAGGCAGTGAGTGAAAAGGCTGCTAACAATGGACACGGCTAATGAAAGTTTTGTTCCAACTATTACTGAACTTGAAGGATATCTTACTGAACACAATTCCAATGTGGTATGGCTGCTTGTTGGTAAGTTCCAATATATAAAGCTCTTGTTCTCCAGTCTGTCTCCTTTATGAAAGTCACATACTGGATTGTTTGACTGGCAAATTTAGTGGTTTGCATTTTATTCCCAACAGGATCTTTTAAAGGGAACCTGCCAGTCAATTCTTGCTGCCCAAACCACAGGTAGCATTAATCAGAGCCTGGACGCACGATTGTAGCAAGCACGTTCTTCTTTGAAACATACTGGCATTTCAGAGAAAACATAGTTTAAAGAAGGAATGAGATTAGTCCGACACCAACATCCTTAGTTGATGGACAGGTCTATCTTACATGTGTATATCTGGTGTCAGACCAGTGTGGTTTTTCCTTATGGTCCCCAGCTGGATCTTTAAAGTATATTTTTTCTGAAATGCAGAGTGTTTCAAAGAAAAACATACCCATACCATGGTCTGATTCATTCTCCCAGTGGTTTTGGGCATCATTAATTGACTGAGAGATTCCCTTTCGGCTCATCTGTTGGTTTAATATTCTGCCACATATGAGAGTCTGCTCTCCGATTTTATATATATATATATATATATATATATATATATATATATATATATATTTGAAACATTCTCTTAAAACCTTAAAACATTCTCTCTCTCTCATTATTCTGGCATTTGGCAAATATTAAAAATGATGGTAATCCTAATTGACGTAAAACAGGAAAGGTTTATTCTTATTTCATGTCAGATATTGAGAAAAACATGCATATGTGTCTTTTTATATAGTGTATGTAAACTTCTGGTTTCAGCTGTATATGTGTATAATATATACTGTATATATATAATATAATATATGTTTCTAGTTAGATGGAACAACATTTTTGTACTCTTTTGGCTATTAGATTTACAGTCCTGTAGCTGTAATTTGCTGTACCTAACTTAACAGTTGTCAGAAGGAAAAGATCATGGTAATTAAAAGAAGTGTTACTCACCATTTGAATCCCCCCCACTGCTACAGCTTCACTGTTCTTGTGGTCTCCGCTGGACTGGAAGTGATGACCTGTCCATTCAGTTACCGGATGGATGAGGCCACTGATGGTTTGCTGGGTCAGGATTCTGATGAATGGGCAGTCATCACTTCCTGTCCTTGCGCAGACCACTGGGGTGTGGTGGTGCTAAGGCACCAGTTGTTTGGGGTGGTATGTGGCATTTCTTTATGTATTAACGATTGTTTCCCCTCGAGCAGCTTTTGAAAAGTAGTGAAAAAGTACAGGACATAAAATGGCCATTAACTTAAATAGGTGATGTGTGGGGCCTGAAATTGCCTGCGCCTGGCGTTATTGGTGTAGTCGCTCTCCGGCTACACTGCTGTAGACACATTACACGGTTATACACAGGCTACATCCTACAAGAGCTTTTTGTTTGGTTTTCTCTGCTGTGAATTTTTTTTGTCTTTTCTCCATTTTGAATCCTTCCTAATTTTGATGATCTGGTTGTCAGTTTCTACTTCTACTGTATTTAATATACTGGCGGTTACACATTTCCAGTTTCTGCCAGGAGCTGATATTCTGGCATGACATCCCCATTAGACAGCTGCCTCTGGTAGCGGTCTACCTCTGTGGTGGGTATGCCCTTTACATCACTTATGTTTGTTAGCTTTTGCATTTTGAAGCTTGTAAAAGTCTTAAAGGAGACAAGGAAAGTTAATATCTTTTACACCTTGAATCTTAAAGGTACAGTTTCTGTTCTGTGTGTTTCTGCCTTGTTCTGAATATGTGAGAGCCATTTTTGGCAGTACATTTGCAAATTTGTTGATCTTAAACTAATGCAAGAAACATTAGGAAAAAAAATAGATCTTAAATGTCTCAAAGTACTATAAACCCCTGTATGGAAATAGCATTGCACATGTTATTATTGATCCATTACTGATAGTATACAGTAATAAATGTTCTTCATTTAAAGGGGTATTCCCATCTAATAACATGATGGCATGTCGCTAGGCTATGCTATTACTTATGGTCATCAGTGGTCTTACCTGGACCCCTACAGACCTTGTGAATAAAGAACCTACAGTGCTAACTTACAGTTACGTCCTCATCATTGTAAGGATCTGATACTATTTGATGCCACTTTGCTAGTTGGGACATTCCCCTTTAACCAGTTTGATTGTGAATGTGACTACTGGCTGCTTTAATGCAATTTGGGAAATACAGATATGGAAAAATTGTATTTTTGTTTCTGTTTGCAATTCAATAATTTTTTATTTGATTGCAGCTACCATCTTATCCTGTGGATGGATTATTTATCTAACTTATTACAATTCCCGCAATGTAGGACTGATTTTAACACTGGTATTAAATAGGCTGTACAAAGATGGATACATTCATATTGGTGAGTTCTCTTCTAAAACATTTGTATCTTCTTACAAGAAAAAGATGCAGAACAATTCTCATGGCTTTATCTCACAAAGGTTAGTGTATGGCATATAAAAAGGAAGTTATGCAGACTTGCTGATTTTGCATAGATGTTTGGTGCTATTTTAACACTTTATCATGTGATGCATTTATAAAGTCATGGTTCACAGATTACTGTTTGTATACTCGGGAGTACGGGTCATTCAAGTTTGAAGGGAACGCGTCATCAGAAAATGACCTATTGTTTAAATCAGGTTTTTAATGTTAAATGGATTTATTTTCTATAAGTTTCTGTTCCAGTTTTCTATATCATTATTTAAAATTAGATTAAGATACTCACACTGACTACTAGGCCTAAGGGTATATGCACACGTTAAGTATTTGCCGCAAGCATGTCTGCATCAAAAACATGTATCTTGGCAGGAAAAAAAACGTTGCATTAAAACATGCACTTTTGCTTGCGCTTTAGTCCCCCACCTCCCCCCATTCATTAGAATGGGTGATAAATTGCTGCAAAACCGCTGTGAGAATTAACATTCTGCAGATTGGAAACCGCTTTAAATCTGCAAGGAAAAAATAAGCAGCGTGTGCAGATGATTTTGAAACGCTCATTCACTTTGCTCAGAGTGTAAAAATTGCATTTTTCGCAGCAAAAACACAAGGTGTGCACAGACCCGAAGATTAGACTCAGACTTCCTTTTTTTTTGAGCAGCTACATGGACATTAGCAGCAATAGGTCGACTCTGAATTGTATAGAAATATTTTCTGGCCATTCTCCAATTTTGGCAAAGGTCACTGTGAAGGGAGAGGGCGGAGGTGAGCTGTGAGCATCATCTATTTTGAGGATTTTTTTTCAGAAAATAAATTTAACATAAAACCCTAATTTAAACAATGTTAAATAGCCGACATTTGTCTCTAACAGCCGCGGACCAAGCTAAGCTCTACATGTAAGTGTAATTGTCAATCTCTGACAATGGCGTTTATTTGGGACACATGTTGGTGCTCGAGCATATCAATTCCCATTGGTGCGCTATGACATGATTGTGGGACCCCGATGAGTTACTGTGACAGGCTAGGGGGGTGCTGAATGATCATGTCACTGCCATCTTTGTCCTCCCCTGAAGCTCAGCTGTGTGTTGAGCTTTAAATGAGACCACAGTTTTGGTATTGTATTATGTAGTATAAGCGGTTGGATGATCTAATTCCTCAAGGAGATGAAAAAAATAACGTAAAAGCCTAAAAGTTCGAAACGCCCCCCTTTTCCCCCATTAAAAATAAAAAATAAATATATTTGCTATCGCTGCATCCATAAAAGTCAGAGCTTTAAAATATAAAATGAATTTCTGGTATCTTAATCATTAAGTGCAACAATGAGAAAAAAAAGCAGAATGCCGGAATTGTGGTTTTTGCATTTGTGCCGAATGCAAAACCACCCCTCCCTAAAAGGAAAAAAAAAAGCATTAAAAAGTGCCACAAAATGTCGTACCTACCCCAAATTTGTGTAACTAAAGCGCAAAAAAGCAAACCCACACAGCTCAGTCAGCAAAAAATGAAAAATGATACGGGTTGCGGAAATTGGTGACAAAATACAGTAATTTTATTTTTTTTATTTTTTTTTTACAAATCTAAATGTGTTTTTTCTCTATTTAAAGGATAGCAAATCTTTGTTTTGTTTCTCCCTAATCGTGCTGACCTGGAGAATCATAGTTCAAAGTAATTTTTACCACAAAATATATATGAACCCCCCCCCCCCCAAACAAAGTATGTTATATGGTAAAATGAATGGCGTTATTCAAAACTACGGCTTATCTGCAAAAACAACAAGCACTCATATGGCATGTCAACGGAAAAGTAAGCATTGTATGGCTCTTAGAAGAAAGGCGGGAAAAATGAAAGCGCAGGAATGAAAATTGGCTGCAGAGACAATGGGTTAAGTAAAGTTATTAGAGCTATAAGTAGGAGTTCACCCAATGACTGAAAACTGCTCCAACATGTAGTTTTAGGGATCGTGAGCAGAGATGAGCGAACCTGAACTGTAAAGTTCGGGGTTCAAACCGGACACTTAGTTCCTGGTGCTGAACACCGTACTCGGACTTTCCCTTGAAGTCCTTATTTCAGTTCGGGGAGAGAGGGAGAGATTTTTCAGCTCCAAAGCTTGGGTCCCCATTGATATTTATGGGGTTCAGGTTCAAGTTGGGGCCCAGTCCTGGTACCTGAACCGAACTTTGGACTAAAGTTCGGCTGAACCTGAACTTCCGCTGGTCCGCTCATCTCTAATCGTGAGATATATACACTGGCTATATATGAGAAACTTGGACACATTTCTATTGTAGAATTATTCCATTTTATTTGATTAAGCCATATTACTCCACAGATTAGATGTTAATAAGATTTCGTACACCTTTTCGTACACTTTTTCACAGGAGAGATGATAAATGACCCCCCCAGATCACTTGTGATTTTCAGGATTGGTGGAGGTCGAGTAGTCAGACCCCCAGCGATTCTACACTTACCATTTATCCTGTGACTAGGGGGTGCACGTTGTTTATTGGAATAGACAACCCCACTAATACACAGTTGAGCCCTACAAGTCACTAAGGTGGGAGCTGGTACATAACTGAGACAGTGTAGATGAATCTTCTTGCTAATTACTGTATTTTGCGTATTTTTCATATGTTTGATCCATTCTCCCACCTCATTTTTCCATAGGATCATTTTCGTTCTCCGTCCTTTCTGGAAAGATTATGTTACGTGAAATCTACTATATTACAGAGGACATGTCAATTAGGTATGTTTCTCACGTTGTTTTTCGTTTTGTCTAGATAGCAGTGGACAGATCTATAAAGTGCTGACAGGAACAGCCCCAGAATTCTGCCGGCTCTGCACAGACAAACTAATGAGCCCTTGGAAACATAAAGCTGACGACTGCGAACTGTACAAGCACTTGCATTGTCAGTTGTATGAAAAATAGATATTTCTTGTAATGTCCTAAGCTATAAGAAAATGGTGCTAGGTTGTGCTAGAATTGCACCTTTTTGAATGCAGATTGCGTGGTCTTTGCATGCCTCCATACTAACGTCATGGGGTTCCCCAGAAGAAGTCCATGTGGGCTCCACCAATATGCTAATAGCACGTTGTGCGTGGAATGCTGAGCCAGCAAAGTCCTCATGTAGAATAATCTATCAGCCTATTCATTTCCATAGTGTGGGCAAGAAGGGGTTAACATTTAAACCTACGGTATATGAAAAGTTGAGTGTCTCTCCAAATACTTTCACATACTTTCTTCTTGGAAGCTATTCAGTTTATCTGTAATCCATGTGTTAGTTGAAGGAACCTGAACTGATCAGACATTTCACAAGAAAGTCATCAAAATACTTTTTACCATAAGCATGCCCCCTCTGCAGAGCAGAGTATGTGTATTTATGTGAGATTAGCAGCGTTTTTGGAGCAGAACTGCCATGTTTTTGAGGAGGATTTTAAGAGATTCCATTTACAGTAGTTGCCTCTCAGTTTCTGCTCCCAAACCTCCTCGTAAAACTCTATATGCACATAGCCATACACTTTATAGGACACCTGTCCTTAGCGTAATTCTTTCTCATGAATTATATCATTAGACCATTAGGTCTGTGGTCACAATCTGGAAATCAATTTAAAAGAGTGACTAAGCTTTTTTATATAACTAATTATTGATCAGCCTTTGCAAAGTTATTTGTCTCAATCTCTTGCAAACACTGTGCTGCAGTGCTGTTCAATGACCAGTTTGTGCTCCTTTAGAAGCTCCTTTCATCTGCTGCTCAGCCGCATCTGTCCTGTACAGGTCCGATATTCCAACAGTCTGTGTACAGGACCTTCCCTTTCTGACTGTTTGCTTTGCACCATCATGGTCGAACAAGGAAAGTCCCATAACAAAGAATGCATGGATCTTGCAGAGCAGCAGTTGAAACAAGCTCTTAAAGGAGCATGAGCTATGCATTGAATCAGCTGTCCAGCATAGTGTATAATTATATGGGTGTGAATAACACCCTAAAATAATACTGATTTTGTGTTTGGGACCTATTCTATATTGAAAGCGTATGAATCTTAGTCTGTTGATCTTTGGGCGTAAAGACTAAATCTGACAGAGGTTTCACTATGTCGTTTTGCTCTTTTGCGTAAATTGCATGAACCTTTTTCCAGAG
The DNA here is from genome assembly GCF_046119375.1 of Phyllobates terribilis. Taxonomy (NCBI): domain Eukaryota; kingdom Metazoa; phylum Chordata; class Amphibia; order Anura; family Dendrobatidae; genus Phyllobates; species Phyllobates terribilis. The sequence continues at coordinate 908,490,563 of NW_027362761.1, forward strand.
GACTTAGATTGATAGGTTGTTTTATAATATAATAAATGAAAACATTTTGTACCTTGGAGAAAAGCCAAAATGTGACAAATGAATTGCCCACTGTCTTTTCTCCTGAGTTTTCTGTTATACGGTAGACAATTTCACATTTCGGTTAGTTGAGTGGTGGAGCTGAGGCCGTAGTTGTACAATGGCTTTGTGTTTCTGGCATCTATGTAATACTCCGCCACATAGGCTGGGTGCCCATTTCTGCTTTGTTTAATCATATAATCATGCGGTCATATAATCTTATTGTCCTGCTGGTTAAGCTCCACAGTACATTGCCTTGTGCTGAAGGTTTTGTCTTATTTAATACGCTGCGTATTAACTACTTGCTGTTACAATTAAAGCAACAAAGAAAATATGAGATTAATTGTGGAAAAAAACAATTTGTTTTTCCTGATTACCTTTCAGAATACAGGATGGATTTATTATATTTCGATGGTGGAAAATGTATAATCCAAAACAAAAACAACATGGTGAGTGTACTCCTTGATTTCCAATGATTAAATTACCCTTTATAAGTATTGTCACACCATACAAAGTCTGCCATCCTAGGGGAATGCCAGATTGCTTATATCTTAGGTGATGTCCGCTGTTGTTCAGGGATCCTTTTTTTTAAATTGTGTTTGAAGACTGAAAATTCTGCACTACATAAGGCTGTGTGCCCACGATGCATTTTTTAAGCGTTTCCGCAGCGGCAAAAACGCTGCAGAAACGCTTAAAAAATGCATGGTAGAAGGTCTGCCATGTTCCCCAATGATATTCCGCATGTGCTGTGCACATGCTGCGGAAATTTCCACTGCGGATTATCATTGCGGAAAAATAATTTTGCGGACACGCAGCATAATTGCCGCCATTGACTTGCATTGGAACGCATGGATTCCGCATCACTGCATCTGTACATGCGGAATTCAAGCTTTTCAATGTGCGGATGGTACCCGGGTGTGGAGGAGAGGAGACTCTCCTCCGGACTTGGGTACCATAGAAAACTGTAAAAAAAAGAATAAAATAAAAAATAAATATTATATTTACCTTCTGATGGCCCCCGGTCTCCTTGTCCTCCCTTGCCGGCAGCTCGCGGTGGACTGAAGGACCTGCGCTGACGTCATAGTCATGTGACGGCAGGTCGTTTAGTGTAGTGTACCGCAAGCTGCCGGCAAGCGAGGACGGAGCGAATAAAGACTGCGGGGGCCATCAGAAGGCAAGTATAGATTTAATTTTTTATTTTTTACCATTCTTTACAGTCACACTATATAAATCCATGCCGTTTGCATGAATTTATATAGAGTGACCAAGTTGACAAGCACTTTCCAAGTGATGCTAAAATCGCTTGGAAAGCGCTTGTCAACCCGCATGCGGAAATGCATGTGAAGAACGCTTCACTTCCGCTTGTCCCTGGCAGGAAAAACGAATGTACAATCCGCATGTACAATCCGCATGCGTTTTTTCTGCCAGGGAGATGCAGAAACGCTCAGGAAAAAATCCTGAGCATTTCTGCATTGTGGGCACATAGCTTGAGACAATGTTAGGGGTTAGAATTACGATTGAAATTCATTTTTGAGATTTTTATGAGAATTAGAAAATCAAAATGCTTTTTAAATTATTTTTAAGTTTTCAAAAGAAAATTTAAAAATTTTAGGAAAACTTTAAAAGGAAGGGGGAATTCTGGTGTAGCTAAAACTAGCATCTATCAGTTGGATCGGTGCTAATTGTTAGACAGGTGTGGGTCCCACCTTTGGGATTTATGTCCCCCATTCTGCCCTGACAGGGGTCTTGTGGTTGAATGGAGCATCCAAGTTATACATGCTCTCAGCCGCTCCATTCAGATCTATAGCGGCAACAGAAACCTAGCCACAACCCATGCTAGATTATCATAGTCTCACATCTAATTAGTGGACTGGCAGGGTTCTTGGTAGGCAGGCCGATTCATTCATCTCCTCCCAGGTATGGTCTTGCACTAATCCGTGTTGTTGTTTTTTTTTCAATATTTTTTTTCTCATTAAAATCTTTTCATTAGAGTTTTAACAATTTTTAAAGAATCCATGTTTATGTGGGGTTTCATTTTTTTTTCTTTTCTGCAACTCACTTTCAAACTTGAAAGTTCTAGGCGGTAATCGTATTTGTGACTTAGACTTTAAAACACATTTTACATATTACCAGTAGTGTTGAGCATTCCGATACTGAAATATCGGGTATCGGCCGATATTCGCGGTATCGGAATTCCGATACTTAATTCCGATACTTTTACAATATCGGATACCGGAATCGGAAGTTCCCATAATGCCTGCGCTCTGCAGTGTCTGTGAAGGATGACAAGTTGGATGGCAGCGCGATCCAGCCTGTCATCAGAATGCCATCCCAGCGGGGGAGAATTCTCCTGATTGTTTAAAAGCCGGCGGGCGGTATAAAGCCGCCGGCTTTTAAACAATCACACAGCCCCATACTGCTTCCCCGCAGCCTCCCACCCCGATCCTCCGCTCCCCTCGCCACCTCCCATCCCGATCGTAAGTTAGGACCGGGCGGGGAGCGCAGCTCCAAGGAGCGGGGAGTGAAGGACCCGGGCGGGGAAGCCGGCAGTGAAAAGACTTCACCGCCGGCTTTCCCGTTCTGTGCTGCGCTTTCCCGCCGGTTATTTCAAATGAACAGCTGAGGTATCAGCTGATGCCGATCAGCTGTTCATTTGAAGTCGCCGCGTTGCCCTCAGAGGGTTCATGTGAGTTCATGCTTGACTGCATGAACTCACATGAACTTTCCCACGGCCGCACAGGTCAGCCTCACCTCCCAGACCATCAGCCCGTCATGATTAGTGTGTGTGCGGGGTGTGTGTGCGCGATGTTTGTGCGGGTGTGCGCGGTGTCTGTGCGGGTGTGTGCGTGCAGGCAGACATAGGCCGATGTGACACTACTACTCCCATCGGCCTATGTCTGTCCCCCGTCCACTCCTGCCAGCAGGATCAGCTCGATGGGAGCAGTAGTACCCATCAGACTGATCCTGCTATTTAAATTGCCCTACTGTGTCCCCAATAAATGTTAGATACATGTCATTGGTGGCCAGTGGTTACCTACAATAAATTAGTTTATACATTACCTGTCCCCGCCGATCGCCACCTAAAATAAAGTAAAAAATAAAAAATTACACCTATACTCACCTAGACTCCTAATTCCCTGAAGCCATCGATCTCCTGTAATAAAATATAAAATAATAAACCACAACCTTATCCTTACCCCTCCGTAGCAGTCCACGAGTGTCCCACGAAGATCTCCAGTTCAGAGCAGCCACATAGAATGTGACCGCTCTGAACCGCTGCCGCCGCTAGAATGACGGGGCCGTAAGGGTTCACCGGAGTTCAGGCAGCGCTGCTCCGGTTAGCTCCTTTACGGCCCTGCTGTATCGTGAGAAATTCCCACGGTACAGCAGTGCCGTAAAGGAGGTCTCCGGAGCTGCGCTGCCTGAATTCACTCCGGTGACCTCAGTCAGTGGCTCCCGCTGCCGGGAGCGGACGTGTTCCCGGCAGCGTGAGCTTACAGCAGCCATGCACAGCTGTCACCATCTCCAGATGTGACAGCTGTGCATGGGAGATCAGCGCAGGAACGTGGACAGGTAACTATTATTTTTAGTAAACTAAGAATTAAATAAAATTGTGTGTTTTATTTCAAATAAATTATTTTTTTCTGGGTGTAGTGTGTTTTTTCTTTTTAACACTTTGTAGGTTAGTAATGGGGGTGTCTTATAGACGCCCATCATTACTAACCTGGGCTTCATGGCAGCTGGCGCTGACATGAACCCCACCACTATTACCCCCTGCCACCGCACCAGGGCAGCGTGGAAGAGCGAGGCTAAGTGCCAGAGTTTCTGGGGCGGCTGACGACTGGTGTTTCTAGCCTGGGAGGGGGCCAATATTCATGGCACCCTTCCTGGGCTATTAATATCAGTCCCCAGCTGTCTGCCTAGCCTTTGCTAGCTATTAAAATAGGGGGGACCCCACGTCATTTTTTTGGGGGGGGGTCCCCCATTTTAATAGCTAGTAAAGGCTAGGTATTCAGCTGGGGGCTGATATTAGTAGCCTGGGAAGCTCCGTGGGTTTTACCCCCTTCCCAGGCTTCAAACATCTGCCCCAGCCGTCTGCTTAACCTCCGCTAGAGACTAAAATTATGGGGGATCCCACGCCATTTTTTTTTTAAATAAATCCATTATTTTAACACTAAATGACATTTGAGGAGTTAATAAAGATGCAGTCCCTAAATTATTATTTATTTTTTAATTAATTTTTCCCAAAACTTTTGACGTGGGCTTCGCCATATTTTTGTATGCCAGCCAGGTACAGCATCCAGCTTCTATGAACGCGCCATTTTCCGGGGCGGCTGCGGACTGCAATTTTCAGCGGGGGGCAGAAAGCTTGGGCCTCCCTGCGCTGCAGATTCCATCCCCCAGCTGCCTAGTTGTACCTGGCTGGACACAAAAATAGGGAGAAGCTCCACGTTTTTTTTTTTTTTAATTATTTCATGAAATTCATGGAATAATTAAGAAAAAAAGGGCTTCCCTATATTGTTGTGTCCAACCAGGTACAAATAGGCAGCTGGTGGTTGGGGGCAGCCCGTTCCTGCCTGCTGTACCTGGCTGGACCCAAATATAGTGCAAAGCCCCACGTCAATTTTTTTTTAATTATTTCAGGAAATTCATGAAATAATTAAAAAAAAATTATGTGGGGCTTCGCCCTATATTTGTGTCCAGTCAGGTACAGCAGGCAGGAACGGGCTGCCCCCAACCACCAGCTGCCTATTTGTACCTAGCCGGACACAACAATATAGGGAAGCCCTTTTTTTTCTTAATTATTCCATGAATTTCATGAAATAATTAAAAAAAAAAATACGTGGGGCTTCGCCCTATTTTTGTGTCCAGCCAGGTACAACAAGGCAGCTGGGGGCTGGAATCCGCAGCGCAGGGAGGCCCAAGCTTTCTGGGCCCCACCCGCTGCAAATTGCAGTCCGCAGCCGCCCCGGAAAATGGCGCGTTCATAGAAGAGCCATCTTCTGGCGCTGTACCCAACTCATCCAGGGCCCTGGTGCGGTGGCTCACTGGGTAATAAAGGGGTTAAGGCCAGCTTGGCATTATCAGCTGGCCCTAAGCCCGAAATTCATGGGGTCACGCCAATATTAGACATGACCACCATGAATTTCTAGTAAAGTATTTAAAAATAACACAAACACCCAGAAAAAAGTCCTTTAATTGAAATAAAGACACAATTCTTTATTGTTCTAAATTAAACCATACTTACAGTCACGCCCATTCCAGCTGAAGCCAATGATCTCCTGCAATAAAAGTAAAATAATAAAGCAACCTCATCCTTACCTTTCCATGGTTCCCAGGACAGCTTCAGCTCTGCTACATCGAGATGACAGGCTGGACCGCAGCAGAACGCTGCCATCCAGCCTGTCATCCCGCAGACACTGAGAAGCGCAGGCATGCTTGCGCTCCTCAGTGTCTGGCTGTGACGGCATCCAGATGAGCCGAGGTCATGTCCAATGAACTCAGCTCACCTCATGCACGTCACTGACAGCGTGGGAAAATTCTCCTGCACTCAGCGCTTCAGCGTGAGAATTTTCCCACGCTGTCAGTGACGTGCATGAGGTGCGCCGAGCTCATTGGACATGACCTCACCTCATGCACGTCACTGACAGCGTGGGAAAATTCTCACGCTGAAGCGCTGAGTGCAGGAGAATTCTCCCACGCTGTCAGTGACGTACATGAGGTGAGCCGAGTTCATTGTCGGCTCATCTGGATGCCGTCACAGCCAGACACTGAGGAGTGGAAGTATGCCTGCGCTTCTCAGTGTCTGCGGGATGACAGGCTGGATGGCAGCGTTCTGCTGCGGTCCAGCCTGTCATCTCGATGTAGCAGAGCTGGAGCCGTCGTGGGAGCCATGGAAAGGTAAGGATGAGGTTGCTTTATTATTTTTCTTTTATTGCAGGAGATCGTTGGCTTCAGCTGGAATGGGCGTGACTGTAAGTATGGTTTAATTTAGAACAATAAAGAATTGTGTCTTTATTTCAATTAAAGGACTTTTTTCTGGGTGTTTGTGTTTTTTTTAAATACTTTACTAGAAATTCATGGTGGTCATGTCTAATATTGGCGTGACCCCATGAATTTCGGGCTTAGGGCCAGCTGATAATGCCAAGCTGGCCTTAACCCCTTTATTACCCAGTGAGCCACCGCACCAGGGCCCTGGATGAGTTGGGTACAGCGCCAGAAGATGGCGCTTCTATGAACGCGCCATTTTCCGGGGCGGCTGCGGACTGCAATTTGCAGCGGGTGGGGCCCAGAAAGCTTGGGCCTCCCTGCGCTGCAGATTCCAGCCCCCAGCTGCCTAGTTGTACCTGGCTGGACACAAAAATAGGGCGAAGCTCCACGTTTTTTTTTTTTAAATTCATGAAATTCATGGAATAATTAAGAAAAAACGGGCTTCCCTATATTGTTGTGTCCGGCTAGGTACAAATAGGCAGCTGGTGGTTGGGGGCAGCCCGTTCCTGCCTGCTGTACCTGACTGGACACAAATATAGGGCGAAGCCCCACATCAATTTTTCTTAATTATTTCATGAATTTCCTGAAATGATTTAAAAAAAATTGACGTGGGGCTTCGCACTATATTTGTGTCCAGCCAGGTACAGCAGGCAGGAACGGGCTGCCCCCAACCACCAGCTGCCTATTTGTACCTGGTTGGACACAACAATATAGGGAAGCCCTTTTTTTCTTAATTATTTCATGAATTTCATGAAATAATTAAAAAAAAAAAAATACGTGAAGCTTCTCCCTATTTTTGTGTCCAGCCAGGTACAACTAGGCAGCTGGGGGATGGAATCTGCAGCGCAGGGAGGCCCAAGCTTTCTGCCCCCCCCCCCCCCCCCCCGCTGAAAATTGCAGTCCACAGCCACCCCGGAAAATGGCGCGTTCATAGAAGCTGGATGCTGTACCTGGCTGGCATACAAAAATATGGCGAAGCCCACGTCAAAAGTTTTGGGAAAAATTAATTAAAAAATAAATAATAATTTAGGGACTGCATCTTTATTAACTCCTCAAATGTCATTTAGTGTTAAAATAAAGGATTTATTTTAAAAAAAATTGACGTGGGGCTTCGCCCTATATTTGTGTCCAGCCAGGTACAGCAGGCAGGAACAGGCTGCCCCCAACCACCAGCTGCCTATTTGTACCTGGCCGGACACAACAATATAGGGAAGCCCTTTTTTAAAAAAATTATTTCATGAAATAATTAAAAAAAAATTGACGTGGGGCTTCGCACTATATTTGTGTCCAGCCAGGTACAGCAGGCAGGAATGGGCTGCCCCCAACCACCAGCTGCCTATTTGTACCTGGTTGGACACAACAATATAGGGAAGCCCATTTTTTCTTAATTATTCCATGAATTTCATGAAATAATTTAAAAAAAAATGCGTGGGGCTTCGCCCTATTTTTGTGCCCAGCCAGATACAACTAGGCAGCTGGGGGCTGGAATCCGCAGCGCAGGGAGACCCAAGCTTTCTGGGCCACCCCCGCTGCAAATTGCAGTCCGCAGCCGCCCCAGAAAATGGCGCGTTCATAGAAGCGCCATCTTCTGGCGCTGTACCCAACTCATCCAGGGCCCTGGTGCGGTGGCTCACTGGGTAATAAAGGGGTTAAGGCCAGCTTGGCATTATCAGCTGACCCTAAGCCCGAAATTCATGGGGTCACGCCAATATTAGACATGACCACCATGAATTTCTAGTAAAGTATTTAAAAAAACACAACACCCAGAAAAAAGTCCTTTAATTGAAATAAACACACAATTCTTTATTGTTCTAAATTAAACCATACTTACCATCACGCCCATTCCAGCTGAAGCCAACGATCTCCTGCAATAAAAGTAAAATAATAAAGCAACATCATCCTTACCTTTCCATGGCTCCCACGACAGCTTCAGCTCTGCTACATCGAGATGACAGGCTGGACCGCAGCAGAACACTGCCATCCATCCTGTCATCCCGCAGACACTGAGAAGCGCAGGCATACTTCCACTCCTCAGTGTCTGGCTGTGACGGCATCCAGATGAGCCGAGGTCATGTCCAATGAACTCAGCTCACCTCATGTACGTCACTGACAGCGTCGGAAAATTCTCCTGCACTCAGCACTTCAGCGTGAGAATTTTCCCACGCTGTCAGTGACGTGCATGAGGTGAGCTGAGTTCATTGGACATGAACTCGGCTCATCTGGATGACGTCACAGAGAGACACTGAGGAGCGCAAGCATGCCTGCGCTTCTCAGTGTCTGCGGGATGACAGGCTGGATGGCAGCTTTCTGCTGCGGTCCAGCCTGTCATCTCGATGTAGCAGAGCTGAAGCTGTCCTGGGAACCATGGAAAGGTAAGGATGAGGTTGCTTTATTATTTTACTTTTATTGCAGGAGATCGTTGGCTTCAGCTGGAATGGGCGTGATGGTAAGTATGGTTTAATTTAGAACAATAAAGGATTGTGTCTTTATTTCAATTAAAGGACTTTATTCTGGGTGTTTGTGTTTTCTTTTAACTTTGACTATGGGGTTAGTAATGGGGGTGTCTTATAGACGCCTCTCCATTACTAACCTGGGCTTGATGTCAGCTGGCATTATAAGCTGACATCAACCCCAACCCTATTACCCCCTGCCACCGCACCAGGGCAGCGTGGAAGAGCGAGGCTAAGTGCCAGAATTGGCGCATCCTATGGATGCGCCATTTCTGGGGCGGCTGACGGCTGGTGTTTCTAGCCTGGGAGGGGGCCAATATTCATGGCACCCTTCCTGGGCTATTAATATCAGCCCCCAGCTGTCTGCCTAGCCTGTGCTAGCTATTAAATTAGGGGGGACCCCACGTTATTTTTTTTGGGGGGTTCCCCCATTTTAATAGCTAGTAAAGGCTAGGTATTCAGCTGGGGGCTGATATTAGTAGCCTGGGAAGCTCCGTGGGTATTACCCCCTTCCCAGGCTTCAAACATTTGCCCCAGCTGTCTGCTTAACCTCCGCTAGAGCCTAAAATTAAGGGGAACCCCACGCCAATTTTTTTTTAAATAAATCCTTTATTTTAACACTAAATGACAAGTACAGTAATCAACACTGTCACTGTACTTCATATATATGTGACTGACATGTTTCTATCTATCTAATCTATGTGTGATTCTCTATTCTTTCTGTTATAAATTGTTGGGTACAGATGCTGAATTGCCGGCCGGCTTTCTTAAAGAGACGGTGCACGAAAACACTAATATTTTTTTTAATAAATCCTTTACACTAAATGACAAGTACAGTAAGCAACACTGTCACTGTACTTCATATATATGTGACTGACATGTTTCTATCTATCTAATCTATGTGTGATTCTCTATTCTTTCTGTTATAAATTGTTGGGTACAGATGCTGAATTGCCGGCCGGCTTTCTTAAAGAGACGGTGCATGAAAACACTATTATTTTTTTAAATAAATCCTTTACACTAAATGACAAGTACAGTAAGCAACACTGTCACTGTACTTCTTATATATGTGGCTGACATGTTTCTATCTATCTAATCTATGTGTGAAGCTCTATTCTGTCTGTTGTAAATTGTCGGGTACCGCTGCTGAATTGCCGGCCGGCTTTTTTAAAGAGACGGTGCACGAAAACACTAATATTTTTTTTAATAAATCCTTTACACTAAATGACAAGTACAGTAAGCAACACTGTCACTGTACTTCATATATATGTGACTGACATGTTTCTATCTATCTAATCTATGTGTGAAGCTCTATTCTTTCTGTTGTAAATTGTCGGGTACCGGTGTATGCCGCTGATGAATTGCCGGCTTTTCATGTCATTCTACATTATTCTTAGTTGTTTTACATCATGTAGAATTAACCTACAAGGAAAGAAAGGGTTTATTTTCATTCCGATATTTGTGTCCCATTGACTTGCATTGGTTTCCGGTATCGGAATCGGCGATATCCGATACTTTTTGGGTATCGGCCCGATCCAATCCGATACGATATTTCCTGATATCGGAAGGTATCGCTCAACACTAATTACCAGTGAATTCTATCATGTGTGAGTGCTTGAACTCTGAGCTTGATACTTTACATTTATGCTGAATTTGTAGAGAGATTTTCTTAAGATCAATCTTCAGGAGTGTACAGGTGTCCATCCCCAGCCTCCTGGCTTCCTGCTTGCTGGGGTCAGTGCATTCCTGGTGATGGACATTTCAGAGTAGGGATGAGCTGCTGGTCCGAACTGCATGAGCTCCAATGCTGCTAGCAGAGGCTGCTTTGACTGCAGCAGCAGAAGAGTGCAGGAGCGCTGGAGCTGGCTGGATCCAGTGATGTGGTCCGTTTCAGATCTATTGAAAAGAGCTTGTACTTGTATGCACTGAACTCCTTTTCTAGGAGACCACCGCTGAGAACAAATTAAAGCTGCACTATGAAACACTATAATATGTAAACAATGAATATATGAAATTAGAACTGCATTGCTGCTGTAGAAAACATGCTAAAAAATGAAGGTACTTAGTGCACAAATTGGCAAATTTGTGTGAGCCCAACAGCCAGCGATAAGGCGTACTCCTTTGTTGGGACCCAAAACCTAATATGATGCCTCTCCTTGGCTTGATCCTACCTGCCCATGTAATTGTAGGCTTTTAGCCCAGTAGAGGCATCATGTTAGGTTTAAGCTCACAACAAAGGGGTGGCTGTTGGGCTTACGCGAACTGGCCAATTTATACGCTACGTACCTTCTTTTTTTATCATGTTTTCTACAGCAATAATGCAGTTCCAATTTCATATATTCACTGTTTACATGTTATAGTGTTTCAGAGTGCAGGTATAATTTGTTAGTTAGATAGAATGTCCCTCTTAGCTTTCACCTGTTCACACTTGTCTTTGTCTGTTTGGAAGTGCCGGTCAGTTTTTTTTTTTTTTATATTTGTTGACCACCGCTGATAGACTACAAAGGTAGCTGGTAACCTAGGCAACAAGCCGTAATCAATAAAGTTAAAATCCCTACTTTGTTGAGAATGAGAGGATTTTTATTAACTTTTAATGCATGGTACAATCACCTGGCAATTTTAGCCATTTATTATGTGGAGAAAACCCCTTTTAATGTTTATTTAGCATTTTTTTATTTTGCTTCTATGCAATATCTTCAAGAACATAATGAACAAAAAATTGGCTACTTATTCTAAGTGCACCAGTCGGGAGTGCAGGCTGCTAACCTCACAGCCTTGTCTAGAGTGGATACAATTGTATCGAATTTCAGAAGTATTAGGGTTTTCAGTGTCTGTATTCAAACAAGAATGTTTTGATTCACTGGCAAAGATCGTGAAAGAAAATTAAAGTACAAACTATATAAGAAAGTTGACGAAGTTTTCATTATACTGTGTTAAAGGATAACAACCTATATAGGGGCAATTCCAAAAAATCAGAACATCCAAAGATCGAAGCAAAATGGCCCAAATAGAAATAAGAACCTTTATTAGTTACACAGTGTAACAAACGTATTAAATTCATGGAGGGAGTGTAAGCGAATATATAAGAAGATTTGTTGGACCTCTTCATAAAAGATCATGTGAGATCTTTTTTCTTACTATTAGTGGGGGTCCTGGCAGTCCTACCTCCATCAATCAAAAAGTTATCACCTATACCGAGGATAGGTGATAACTGTGTTGGGAATAAAGCCTTTAATCGGCACATATGGTAGTTTGGATTTGGAAACAGTATGCCTGTCATATATGGTGCTATGACTTATGCTATGCGATTATAAGCTCATTAATACAGGGGGCTTAACATGAATTTCCGTGTGTCAGCTCATAAATGTCTGTCAGACTCCAGGCATTTTGTTTTATTTTATTAAATGCTAAAGATTGCAAGTTAAATGCAACCTGCCTGATTTGTCTTACATAATTTAGGATTAGTCTCTTAATGAGGCCCAGTGGCTACCCAAGAGATTTAATTCATAGAGAAAAAATGCAATCATCTTCTTGTTAGTGATATCTTGACAGTGTCCCTTGTGGACCACGGTCCGCTTTAATTTTCTATGTATAATTGATCAGAGTCTCTTAGAGGAGATTCTTCTAATTAATAGCCTAACTTTCTGCTTTTCTCCTTCATTAAGTGTTTTACTTTCCTGTTTTATTGTATTGTGTGAACCGGCATTTACAATTATACATAAATAATGATATTATCCACTTTTCAAATTATATCTTCTACCATGGTCAGAAACAAAACCGTTTTTCAAAAGCAGGAACAAAACTATTAACAGCAGCATGTAAGGAGTTAAAGAGGACCTGTCGGCACGATGTTGTAATGTAAACACATGACTGTAATACTGATTAAATTGATACCTTTGGTGAAGAAATTCACTTTGTTCTTTAATCACCATTTTAAGTTTGCTCCTAAATAGATTTCGGTGCACAGGGGCCAGACTGTATACCGGGTCTTTTCCTCTCGGTCTGTGATTCCCCTGCCCCTCCGCCTGCCTCCGTCTGTGAATGACCTGCCTCCTCTGGTTGAAATATCAGCAGTAACCTGTCATTCACAGACTGGAGGAGTTCTGTCTTCAGTGAAGGAGCAAATTACAGCTTCTGCCAATATAAATCTATGGAGGGGGAGAAGCTGGAGGGAGAAGTAGGCAAAGCGCAAGAAGAGAAACTACTGAGGCTCCTAGTGGCTACAGATACCAAAGGGCAAAACTGCTTAAACGAATCTAGACTACAAGTCATTTAAGGTCCAGAAATAGTGGTGTTCCTCATGAAAATACATGACCACTTTGCAAAGTCAGCTGAGGGTGCATTTTTAAAGGAGAACTTTTACCAGATTTCACATTACAAATTGCTTACATTATTAACTTAGATCTGATGAGACTGATGTGTGTCCGTGTCCCTCCTGATGCAGAGATCTCACACTGCTCGGTACAGACTGTATCTATATTGGGATTATACAGCTATTCCTACATGAATTTTCAAAATACCTGCACCATCTATATTCGGTCTAAGGGTACTTTCCCAATGTATTTTCTGCAGGCCTCTGGCATTTCAGAGAAAAATATACCTGCCGACAATCGTGCTTGGGCAGCATGAATTACTTGACGGGTGCTCTTTAATTCTCACAATTTTGAGCAGCAGAAGCTCTAAATCTGGAGCTTCACCTTTAGTCACAGTGGATGGTCTAGCAATCTTGTGCTTAAGGCTATGTGCCCATGCTGCGGAAATGAAGCAGAAATTTTCTGCTTAATTTCGGCATGTCCTCTCCCGGATAAACGCATGCGGAATTCCGCACGCGTTTATCGTGCGTTTATCGCGCCTTTTCCACATGCGGAATTGCCTTGCGTTTTTTATTACATTGCAAAGGCAATTCCGCTTGCGGAAACGCAAAATTAATTGACATGCTGCAGATTTTTCCCCCCATCATAAACGCAGCGGAAAAATCCGCAGCATGGGCATTAAACTTGCGGAATCCCCTTGGGGACCATGGGGGGCGGATTATCTAGCGTTTCACAAGCGTTTACGCTGCGTAAATTCCGTAGCATATACGCTTGAAAAACGCTACGTGGGCACATACCCTTATTCTTGTTTATGTCATACTGTATTCCTACCTACAAGTAGTAAGTAAAGCAAATATTATTAAATGTCATTTTCCCAATCTTTCTAATTCTAAAATGTTCTTCTGCCTTTCTTCACAATACAGGGAATTGGTTGTATAGTTCTCCAATCTAATAGCGATATTGGAATGAATTATGTATATACACTATATCAGTTAGAGAGGAAAGTATTCAGTGTTTTCTTCAGTTCTAGAATCCTGATTCAGGAGTGGGCAATTAATTTTCCTGTGTTGCCACATGATAGACTGTGACTGCTGTGGAGACCCGAGCCAATACACTAAAATTAATTCTTCTCAATATTAATATTAATATATTAATTCTAATTATTATTTTATATTAAGATTAATTGTATCACTTAATGTTGAGCAGAATTAGATATGCTGACACCCCCCTATATACCGTATGAGCCCACACACAGCCACCCATATACCGTATGAACCTTTACACAGCCTTCTATTTACAGTATGAGCCCCCAATATACAGTATGATCTCCCACTTAGGCTTCTCTATATACAGTGTGAGCCTTCACATAGCCTCCTATATACAGTGTGAGCCCCCACATAGCTGTCTAAATACAGTATGAGCCCCCACATGTCCTCCTGTATACAGTGTGAGGCCCCAAATAGCCCCCTATATGCAGTGTGAGCCCTCACACTGCCCACTATATACAGCATAAGCCCCCACATAGCCTCCTATATACAGTATAAGCCCCCACATAGACTCCTATATACAGTGTGAGCCCCCACATAGCTTCATATATACAGCATGAGCCACCACTTATCCTCTTATATACAGGATGAGCCCCCACATAGCCTCCCATATACAACATAAGCCTCCCCCCAATAGCCCATTATGTACATTATGATCTCCCACATATCGTATGAACCCCCTTGGGCCAATATTTTAAGCCCTTCGGCTGTCTCAGTCTGTGGGCCGGCCTGGAACAGCCAAAGGGCCAGATGTGGCTCGCGGGCCGCTCTTTACCCAGCTCTGTTCTAAATCACCAGAAAATGGAAACTTTGGCTGAGTATAGAAAAAGAACCAAAAACTAAGGGTGAATCTTTATTTCTTTATCCCTCATAGTCCCTTTTTTAGATGACCATAAAACAGCTACATTTTAGAATCTTTATTATGGCTGCAAGTCCCAGTCTAGAGCTGGCTTAAGTGGACTTTTGTTTTTTTCCCTTTTAGCCTCTAGAATTTTTCCATCTCATCTGAAAGTTTCCCAATCATAACAAGATCCATCACTATGTGCATATGGAATTATATTGAGAATATATTGTAATTGTTTATTGTTGCATGATATGAAATTATTGTTAGTGCATATTGGGATTACATGATGATTACTGACTTTCCTTTTAATTTCCTAACCAATTCACTGGAGTAATTTCATGAATTATCATGCATACGGACTGCTTTCCTTCTAGATAAGATGATGGACAAATCTCACATTCTAACGTAGCATAGCCTCACCGTTTATTACCACTGACTTTCTTATATGTTGTTATAGTAATTTATAGGGGTTGCCTGTGAAATCTTCCGGGTTGCTTGGCACATAACAGAGCGATACCTCCGGGCACTTACCTGGATCTAGCGCATGCTGCTCCATGGTCTGCGTTTACACCAAGAAGTTGTCATCGTTCCAAGCGGATTCGATTTGGGATTGGCCACCGTGGTTAGAGGACTTCCACAGTGCATCATCTGTGATGTCTCTAATGACACAGTGAGGAAGTCAACTGACCTCTGCAGCCAATCACAGACCACAGTGGTCCTGCTACTGCTGAACGGAGACGTCTCCTTGTGTTAACCAAGACTACAGAGCAGCCTGCATTGGATCCAGGTAAGTGCTGGGAGGTGAGTATCAATTTGTTGGTTATTTTTAAACCTACCAATACACCTGGAAAATTTTTTATTTTGCCCAGAAAACCTCTTTAAACCGGACCTGTCAACTTACTCTGCTCTATGTAAGGGCTGCATATTGTAGCAGCTACTATATACACTGCTCAAAAAAATAAAGGGAACACTTAAACAACAGAATATAACTCCAAGTCAGTAACACTTCTGTGAAATCTACCTGTCCAGTTATGAAGCAACACTGATTGTGAATCAATTTCTCCTGCTGTTGTGCAAATGGAACAGACAACTGGTAGAAATGATAGGCAATTAGCAAGATACCCCCTATAAAGGAGCGGTTCTGCAGGTGGTGACCACAGACCATTTCTGTGTTCTCATCCTTTTTGGCTGTTGTTCTGGTCACTTTTTCATTTTGCCATTGTGCTCACCCCTAGAGGTACAGTAGCATGAGGCGGTGTCTACAGTACAACCCACAGAAGTTGCGCAAGTAGTTCAGTTCATCCAGGATGGCACATCAGTGCGAGCTGTGGCAAGAAGGGTAGCTGTGTCTGTCAGCACTGTGTCCAGAGCGTGGAGCGGATACCAGGAGATGTGGAGGGGGCCATAGGAGGACAACAACCCAGCAGCAGGACCGTTACCTCCTCCTTTGTGCAAGGAGGAACAGGAGAAGCGCTGCCAGAGCCCTGCAAAATGACCTCCAGCAGGCCACAAATGTGCATTTGTCTGCACAAACTGTTAGAAACCGACTCCATGAGGGTGGTATGAGGGCCCGACGTCCACAGATGGGGGTTGTGCTCACAGCCCAACACCGTGCAGAACGCTTGGCATTTGCCACAGAACACCAGGATTGGCAAAGTCTCCACTGGCGCCCTGTGCTCTTCATAGATGAAAGCAGGTTCACACTGAGCACATGTGACAGATGTGACTGAGTCTGGAGACGCCGTGGAGAGCGATCTGCTGCCTGCAACATCCTTCAGCATGACCGGTTTGGCAGTGGGTCAGTAATGGTGTGGGGTGGCATTTCTTTGGAGGGCCGCACAGCCCTCCATGTGCTTGCCAGAGGTAGCCTGACTGCCATTAGGTGCCGAGATGAGATCCTCAGACCCCTTGTGAGATCATATGCTGGTGCGGTTGACCCTGGGTTCCTCCTAATGCAGGACAATGCCAGACCTCATGTGGCTGGAGTGTGTCAGCAGTTCCTGTAAGATGAAGGCATTGAAGCTATGGACTGGCCTGCCTGTTCCCCAGACCTGAATCCAATTGAGCATATCTGGGACATCATGTCTCGCTCCATCCACCAACATCACGTTGCACCACAGACTGTCCAGGAGTTGGCGGATGCTTTAGTCCAGGTCTGGGAGGAGATCCCACAGGAGACCATCCGCAACCTCATCAGGAGCATGTCCAGGTGTTGTAGGGAGGTCATACAGGCACGTGGAGGCCACACACAATACTGAACCTCATTTTGACTTGTTTTAAGGACATTACATCAAAGTTGGATCAGCCTGTAGTGTGTTTTTCCACTTTAATTTTGGGGGTGTCTCCAAATCCAGGCCTCCATTGGTTAATAAATTTGATTTCCATTGATGATTTTTGTGTGATTTTGTTGTCAGCACATTCAACTTTGTACAGAACAAAGTATTCAATGAGAATATTTCATTCATTCAGATCTAGGATGTGTTATTTGAGTGTTCCCTTTATTTTTTTGAGCAGTGTATATTATCTTAAGTTTTTGGTGTGTTCTTTTGCTGCTAGTAGCCAATTGGTATAGTTTAGCACGCTTGAGCACTAGCACCTGTAGCATACTGCCTTTACATAGGGCAGCATATTAAACTGACATCTGCTTTAAATTGTGTGGTGCACATAAGTTGTTTAGAATTGGGTTATACGGTGATCATGCTTATTTCCAGAATTCTCAATTTCTCATATCTTATATGTCACAAGATTTCACAATACAAACTGCATACATTTCTAAATGGATCTCTCAAACCAGATGAGGCTGATGTGGTTACTTTGAAAGTCCATGTCAGAATGTATAATCCTTTAGGAGCATTTAGCTTAATCTCCATTTAGCTAGCCTGATTGACAGCTCCTCTGTGTTTTTTTCCTGCAGCTGAAAAGATCTCCCACTGCTCAGTATAAGCTGTCAGTCAGGATTGGTTGCCAGAGACTGGCTACACTTGGACTCGGGAGCTATTTCATTCTATAACAACAAGACTTTTAAAATGTTAATTTATATAATCAGGACATAATACACCCATTCTGACATGGATATTCAAAGTAAATACACCAATCTCATCAGATGTACTAAAATAGTCACTGCTGTTTCAATATTCTTTGTATAAATCAATATCACAGTCAAATATAAGAGACTTTTTAATATATCTTTATAAGAGAAATACTGTTTGCTTATTCACTTTTGAGCCACTTTCTACATCGCCCATAATCATCATCCTCCTGAAATCAATATCTACTGATGTCTTAGTCAAACCAAGATGGCCTACAAGCACAGTGTATTGTCAGGTTACACAGCATTTTGAAGTCTTTGTTTGATGGAGGGTAGAGAGAAGCACTCAGCATAGTGAGAAACCAGACAACAAACCAGGGAGACTAAGGCTATGTTCACACGTTGTGTTTTTGCTAACCTATTTTGCTGCTTGTTTTGCTGAGCTCTACAGAATCCCAAATTTAAGCTTTGCTTCCCCTGTACAAGCATGAACAATACAGGGTGTTAGGCTACCAATGCAAGTATGTGAAAACATAAAACATTTTTGGGAAAAAAAGGGCAATTTGATCAAATTATTTAGTGGAAATTTTTTTTTATGTCTGGAAAAAAAATAGGGAATATTCTGAACAAAAAAGATCATGAAAATATACACAATTGCAAATATAAAAACAGCAGGGGGGAGTTGAGTTTGTCAGTTATAGTTTACCTAAGACGTTGGTCAGGCATTGTTCAATTTCTGGTTGTGCATTGAGATGGTCATGCATTGTTTACCTAAACACATATCACTAATTCAATTACACTGTACTAATACTAACTGCCATGCTCATGTGAGGACACCAAGACATTTTGGTTCAAACTTGGGGAGAATCACAGAAATAAATGAGTTACATCCTGTTGTACATGCTTTTTTTTTTACACTAAAAAAGCTGTAAAAACTGATGGCAATGGTTTTTTTGCTGCTTTTTTGCACTTACTCATTGCTTTCTACAGGTGAAAAAACTCTGAAAGAATTGGCATGCTGCAGTTTTCAAAAAAAGCAGCATTTTTCCAATTTAGTCAGGAAAAAAAACAAGTGTGTGCATGAGATTTTTGAAATCTCATAGCGTTTGCTGGTAATGTGAAAACCAGCTTTTAATTTGCGTTAAACGTAGCAAAACCACAACGTGTGAACAAGCTATGTTCACACTTGCGTTTTTGCTGCAGTTTTGCTGCATTTTTTTATGACCTTACAACTTCCAGTATGTCTTTAACAATGATAAGAAAATACTGGGAGTTGTTAACAGTCATCATGATGTTGCGGAATATACAGGAAACATAGCACTGAGGAAACGCAGTCCGTATCACAAATAAACAATTGCAACCAGGTACATTATATTGGACATCTCTGATTGAAGTCGTTCCCACCACTGTTTGTTTCCATGTAGCACAGACACCATGATGAGATTTCATGGCCAGAGTTAGTCTCTGCAGACTCCCTTCTTCTCTATCTTCAGAAGCGACTCCTGACACGGTGCCATTAAAAATAAAAGTATCATTATACTGCCCCATAAATAAAGAGATCTCTATGCTGTGCGTCTGAATAAATAATTGCCTGTGCTTCCTGCACAAAATCATAAAACATCGCACCCACACTGCCCTCTCTCCAAAATGTCCCCCGCACACTGCCCCTCTCCAAAATGTCCCCCGCACACTGCCCCTCTCCAAAATGTCCCCCGCACACTGCCCCTCTCCAAAATGTCCCCCGCACACTGCTACTCTCCAAAATATCCCCCGCACGCTGCCCCTCTGCAAAATATCCCCCGCACGCTGCCCCTCTGCAAAATATTTCCCGCACAGTGCCCCTCTGCAAAATATTTCCCGCACAGTGCCCCTCTGCAAAATATTTCCCGCACAGTGCCCCTCTGCAAAATATCCCCCGCATACTGCCCCTCTGCAAAATATTTCCCGCACACTGCCACTCTGCAAAATATCCCCCGCATACTGCCCCTCTGCAAAATATTTCCCGCACACTGCCACTCTGCAAAATATCCCCCGCACACTGCCCCTCTGCAAAATATCCCCCGCACACTGCCCCTCTGCAAAATATCCCCCGCACACTGCCCCTCTGCAAAATATCCCCCCGCCCACTGCCCCTCTGCAAAATATTTCCCGCACAGTGCCCCTCTGCAAAATATTCCCTGCACACTGCCCCTCTGCAAAATATTTCCCGCACAGTGCCCCTCTGCAAAATATTCCCTGCACACTGCCCCTCTGCAAAATATTTCCCGCACACTGCCCCTCTGCAAAATATTCCCTGCACAGTGCCCCTCTGCAAAATATTTCCCGCACACTGCCCCTCTGCAAAATATTCCCTGCACACTGCCCCTCTGCAAAATATTTCCTGCGCACTGCCCCTCTGCAAAATATTTCCCGCGCACTGCCCCTCTGCAAAATATTTCCCGCACGCTGCCCCTCTGCAAAATATTTCCCGCACAGTGCCCCTCTGCAAAATATTTCCCGCACAGTGCCCCTCTGCAAAATATTTCCCGCACAGTGCCCCTCTGCAAAATATCCCCCGCATACTGCCCCTCTGCAAAATATTTCCCGCACACTGCCACTCTGCAAAATATCCCCCGCATACTGCCCCTCTGCAAAATATTTCCCGCACACTGCCACTCTGCAAAATATCCCCCGCACACTGCCCCTCTGCAAAATATCCCCCGCACACTGCCCCTCTGCAAAATATCCCCCGCACACTGCCCCTCTGCAAAATATCCCCCCGCCCACTGCCCCTCTGCAAAATATTTCCCGCACAGTGCCCCTCTGCAAAATATTCCCTGCACACTGCCCCTCTGCAAAATATTTCCCGCACAGTGCCCCTCTGCAAAATATTCCCTGCACACTGCCCCTCTGCAAAATATTTCCCGCACACTGCCCCTCTGCAAAATATTCCCTGCACAGTGCCCCTCTGCAAAATATTTCCCGCACACTGCCCCTCTGCAAAATATTCCCTGCACACTGCCCCTCTGCAAAATATTTCCTGCGCACTGCCCCTCTGCAAAATATTTCCCGCGCACTGCCCCTCTGCAAAATATTTCCCGCACGCTGCCCCTCTGCAAAATATTTCCCGCACAGTGCCCCTCTGCAAAATATTTCCCGCACAGTGCCCCTCTGCAAAATATTTCCCGCACAGTGCCCCTCTGCAAAATATCCCCCGCATACTGCCCCTCTGCAAAATATTTCCCGCACACTGCCACTCTGCAAAATATCCCCCGCATACTGCCCCTCTGCAAAATATTTCCCGCACACTGCCACTCTGCAAAATATCCCCCGCACACTGCCCCTCTGCAAAATATCCCCCGCACACTGCCCCTCTGCAAAATATCCCCCGCACACTGCCCCTCTGCAAAATATCCCCCCGCCCACTGCCCCTCTGCAAAATATTTCCCGCACAGTGCCCCTCTGCAAAATATTCCCTGCACACTGCCCCTCTGCAAAATATTTCCCGCACAGTGCCCCTCTGCAAAATATTCCCTGCACACTGCCCCTCTGCAAAATATTTCCCGCACACTGCCCCTCTGCAAAATATTCCCTGCACAGTGCCCCTCTGCAAAATATTTCCCGCACACTGCCCCTCTGCAAAATATTCCCTGCACACTGCCCCTCTGCAAAATATTTCCTGCGCACTGCCCCTCTGCAAAATATTTCCCGCGCACTGCCCCTCTGCAAAATATTTCCCGCGCACTGCCCCTCTGCAAAATATTTCCCGCGCACTGCCCCTCTGCAAAATATTTCCCGCGCACTGCCCCTCTGCAAAATATTTCCCGCGCACTGCCCCTCTGCAAAATATTTCCCGCGCACTGCCCCTCTGCAAAATATTTCCCGCGCACTGCCCCTCTGCAAAATATTTCCCGCGCACTGCCCCTCTGCAAAATATTTCCCGCGCACTGCCCCTCTGCAAAATATTTCCTGCGCACTGCCCCTCTGCAAAATATTTCCCGCGCACTGCCCCTCTGCAAAATATTTCCCGCGCACTGCCCCTCTGCAAAATATTTCCCGCACACTGCCCCTCTGCAAAATATTTCCCGCACACTGCCCCTCTGCAAAATATTTCCCGCACAGTGCCCCTCTGCAAAATATTTCCCGCACAGTGCCCCTCTGCAAAATATTTCCCGCACAGTGCCCCTCTGCAAAATATTTCCCGCACACTGCCCCTCTGCAAAATATTTCCCGCACAGTGCCCCTCTGCAAAATATTTCCCGCACACTGCCCCTCTGCAAAATATTTCCCGCACAGTGCCCCTCTGCAAAATATTTCCCGCACACTGCCCTGTGCAAAATATTTCCCGCACAGTGCCCCTCTGCAAAATATTCCCTGCACACTGCCCCTCTGCAAAATATTTCCCGCACACTGCCCCTCTGCAAAATATTCCCTGCACAGTGCCCCTCTGCAAAATATTTCCCGCGCACTGCCCCTCTGCAAAATATTTCCCGCGCACTGCCCCTCTGCAAAATATTTCCCGCGCACTGCCCCTCTGCAAAATATTTCCCGCGCACTGCCCCTCTGCAAAATATTTCCCGCGCACTGCCCCTCTGCAAAATATTTCCCGCGCACTGCCCCTCTGCAAAATATTTCCCGCGCACTGCCCCTCTGCAAAATATTTCCCGCGCACTGCCCCTCTGCAAAATATTTCCCGCGCACTGCCCCTCTGCAAAATATTTCCCGCACAGTGCCCCTCTGCAAAATATTTCCCGCACAGTGCCCCTCTGCAAAATATTTCCCGCACACTGCCCCTCTGCAAAATATTTCCCGCACAGTGCCCCTCTGCAAAATATTTCCCGCACACTGCCCCTCTGCAAAATATTTCCCGCACAGTGCCCCTCTGCAAAATATTTCCCGCACACTGCCCCTCTGCAAAATATTTCCCGCACAGTGCCCCTCTGCAAAATATTTCCCGCACACTGCCCTGTGCAAAATATTTCCCGCACAGTGCCCCTCTGCAAAATATTCCCTGCACACTGCCCCTCTGCAAAATATTTCCCGCACACTGCCCCTCTGCAAAATATTCCCTGCACAGTGCCCCTCTGCAAAATATTTCCCGCGCACTGCCCCTCTGCAAAATATTCCCTGCGCACTGCCCCTCTGCAAAATATTTCCCGCGCACTGCCCCTCTGCAAAATATTTCCCGCGCACTGCCCCTCTGCAAAATATTTCCCGCGCACTGCCCCTCTGCAAAATATTTCCCGCGCACTGCCCCTCTGCAAAATATTTCCCGCGCACTGCCCCTCTGCAAAATATTTCCCGCGCACTGACCCTCTGCAAAATATTTCCCGCGCACTGCCCCTCTGCAAAATATTTCCCGCGCACTGCCCCTCTGCAAAATATTTCCCGCACAGTGCCCCTCTGCAAAATATTTCCCGCACAGTGCCCCTCTGCAAAATATTTCCCGCGCACTGCCCCTCTGCAAAATATTTCCCGCACACTGCCCCTCTGCAAAATATTTCCCGCACAGTGCCAACTGTTTTCTTTCCTCATAAATTGCTTGTCCATTATACTATATATACCATATATGTATAGTTTATTTATGCTTTGACACTTTCTCACAATAAGAGTCCCTAAAAAAGAAGAAAAATTTGGCACCATATCCTAAGAAACTTTCTTTGGAGGGGGATAAGGGCTTGTTTTTTGCCAGATGATTTGTAATTTTAGTTGGTATAACTATTTGGCTACTGACATTTTAGTCGCTATTCAAAATTTTTTGAGGAAAAGCGACTAGAAATAGAAAATTTGTTTGTTGTGGGGTGTTTTTTTTTTAACAAAGCTTTGATGCCAGCAAAGCAAATTGAAAAGCTACCCTTATAGTTCAGGTCTTTATAGATTTGTTTAATATTTGCTTTCTTGTTTTCCAATAATAAAGGACATAAAAGAAAAGACTATTGATTTTTTTTTTACGTATTCTTTTTATTTTTTTACATTTTTTGTGTGATATAAAACTTAGGGTTATACAGTGAATTGAGGAGGGTCACCTTATATATCCCTTCTGTTCCTGCAGACCTCCAGCTTCCCCATGCCCCCCTCACCCCCTCCATCTTTATAGTGGCTAAAGACAGAAGTAGGGGGGATGTTTACCGACTAGCTCAGCCCGAATAGCATCTATTGAGATTCTCCATTTTAGGGTTCGCTCACACTGGCGTATAAATTGGACGAGTGTAATCCGATAAAAAATCGTATTCTCGGACCATTGTTATTCTATGAGGCAGTGCAGATCTGCATATTTTTTTCAGCTGTATTCGGCATGATTAAAAAATTGCAGCATGCCATATGGACCATTAGTAAAGCATCTGATTTTTACGGATACATTACAATTCTGTAGCATAGGAAACTGCAAATGGTGCTGTGAAAGATTAATGGCTGCTGAGTAAAAAAAAAACGGATTTCATACGGAAAGAATATGGATGACTAGCGAGAAAAAGTCGTCCTATTTTTCTGGATGAGAATGGGACCAATTTTTTATAATTTTTTATATATATATATATATATATATATATATATATATATATATATATATATATATATATATATAATATATGTACGCTAGTGTGAGCAAACCCTTAAAATGAGACTGTAGTCATAACCCAGCCTGACAGTGACATTTACAGTGTGCGTTTGGGGGGCATCGTGTTATAACTACTTATTGGCACCCCTGTAATACGATCGCGGGGTGCCAACAGATTGCCAAGACAGCCAAGTGTCTGCTGAAGACTCCCGTGTCTGTTATGACTGTAATCCTCTGAATGTCCGCTTATGGCTGATGTTCCTAGGAGGCTGTGATATGTGCTATATACAGCAATACCATGATATTGCTGTATAGCACAAGCTATCAGACTATCACAGGTTCAAGTCTACTAAGGAGACAAACAACTACAGTGAAAAGCGGGAAAAAAAAGAAACTTTTTAAAAAATTAAAAAAAAAATAAATATGAATTAGAATCACATCTTTTTCCCCATTTAAAATAAAGATTTTATTTTGTTTAAAAAAATATACATATGTATCGCTGCATCTGGAAAAATGCAGATCTATCAAATTAATTCATCCAATCTGTAAATAATGTAAAGAGAAAGAAGATCAAAACGCCAGAAATGCAATTTTTTTGGCCGCCACTATTCCCAAAATAAAATGCAAAAAAAAAAAGTGATCTAAACATCGCATCCTCCCCCAAATAGTATCAATAAAAACATCAGGTCGCCCATCAAAAAACAAGCCCTCCACACAGCTCCATCAATCTCAAGATGAAAACATTACAGGTCTCGGAAAATGGCAACAAAAGCAAAAACTTTTTGTTAATGTCAGATTTTTTTTTTTAACACTTAAAAAAACAAAAAAAAACCATGCAAGTTTGGTATCAACGTAATCATACTGATCTGAAGAATCCTATTTCCAGGTCATTTTTATTGCGCAATGAACACCATAAAAACAAAAGCGGAGTTGCGTGTTTTCGCAATTTCACCTCACAAGGAATTTTTCCCCCATTTTTCAGTACATTTATATGGGAATACGAATGGTGTCATTCAAAAGTACAACTTGGCCCGCAAAAAAATAAGCCCTTTTATGGCTAAGTGGATGGAAGTATAAAAAAGTTATGACTTTTGGGAACAAAACTGCAAAAATGAAAAATCGCCTGGTCCTTAAAATGTTCTGAAATGCTTTTTCTTGGTATGATTTTTTTACATGACAAATACCTGCCATTTTAACAGGGATGTGTATCATATGCATCTGTTGCAGCAACTAGTAATGGTAGCTTTGATTTTTCTATGTGCACGACCACTTCTGATCCACAAGTCAGAGTTTACATGTAAGCTATTTTTTAGCATTAATGGATTGTTTCCAGCAGAGAACCCCTCGCTCAGGCTGTAACTGTTTGGCTATGTGCCTACGTTGCATTTATGAACCAGAAAATTTCTGCTTCATTTCTGCAAGTCCTCTCCCGGAAAAAAGCATGCGGAATTCCGCACGCGTTTATCGCGCGTTTATCACGCGTTTTCCACATGCGGAATTGCCTTGCGTTTTTTATGCATTGGACAAAGGCAATTCTGCATGCGGAAACGCAAAATTAAATGACATGCTGCGGATTTTTGAACGCAGCATAAACGCTGCGGAAAAATCCGCAGCATGGGTATTGACATTGCGGAATGGCATTGGGGACCATGGGGTGCGGATATACATGCGTTTTTCAAGCGTTTACGCTGCGGAAATTCCGCAGCATATACGCTTGAAAAATGCTACGTGGGCACACAGCCTTTGACTTCATTACTTAGGAAATGCATTTTTATACTTGTTTTTCCTTCTTAGATCCTAAAGCAGAAACCAGGCTATACATCACAGTAAATGATTTTGAGTTCCATGTTTACAATCGCTCTCATTTGTACGGACACCTCCAGGAAGTTTTTGGCTTAGACCCGACTATATTTCCTCCCAGGAAGGATGATGATAAAGTTCGAGAGAATGGAAAACAAAAAGCACAATCTGTACTTGAAAGGTATTTTGGTTTCTAAAGAAAAATAGTAAAATACTGGAGATTAGCGAATTGATTTTATGCAAATTGAATGGCTGTAGAATTTTTAGGATTCTGTAACATACTGACCACTCCATGTTACTGTGGACCTTAGTTGTATTCAGTAACATAACACAGTACACTGTGTTCCAAATTATTATGCAAATAATATTTTCTCAGATTTTCCCAAATTACCTATATGAATTGCAGTCATTGTAATTTTCCAGTCAAATAACTATTAGAGTACAATTGAAAGGTTTTTGTACAAACTGCCTATGATAACAGTATATTTTTAAAAAAATTAAACACTCAAACTGCACTCAAAATGCATGTTCCAAATTATTATGCACAGCAGAGTTTTCAACCTTTTCATTTTAATAAAGAACAAAAAAATGGTCATTTTTGAAATTATAAGCATTAGCAGGTTATCACAAACTGAAATCAAACAGTTTTCAACTCAAAACTTTATTCTAGGTGATGTAACATTTGCACATAGGACCCCTTATTCGAAAGGAGCTTCTGAACTCTCTTATTCATTGAATTTGTCAGGTTTTGGATGGTTTCTGCTTCAATTGTTTTGCATGAGGACAGAATACCCTCCCAGAGCTGTTGCTTAGATGTGAACTGCCTCCCCCCATCATAGACACTCCTTCTGATGATGCTCCAGAGGTTCTCAATGGGGTTGAGGTCAGGGGAGCATGGGGGCCACACCATAAGTTTGTCCCCTTTTATGCCCACAGCAGCCAGAGAAGCAGATGTGTTATGTGCAGCATGAGACTGGGCATTAACATGCATGAAATGATCTCGATGGTCCAGATGGATGCAGTGGAGGATGGCTGGTTGATGGACACCCCATGCAAACACGGCTACAGCGCCAACAAGGAGGAGGTGGAGTAATGTTTTGGGCTGGAATCATGGGGAGAGAGATTGTCGGCCCTTTTAGGATCCCTGAAGGGGTAAAGATGAACTCCATAATGTATGTTGAATTTCTCAAACAGCACTTCCTTCCATGGTTCAAGAAGAAGAACTGTGCATTCCGCAGCAAGATCATTTTCATGCATGATAATGCCCCGTCTCATGCTGCACATAACACATCTGCATCTCTGACTGCTATGGCCATAAAAGGGGACAAACTTATGGTGTGGCACCCATGCTCCCCTGACCTCAACCCCATTGAGAACCTCTGGAGCATCATCAAAAGGAGTGTCTATGATTTCGGGAGGCAGTTCACATCTAAGCAACAGCTCTGGGAGGGTATTCTGTCCTCATGCAAAACAATTGAAGCAGAAACCATCCAAAATCTGACAAATTCAATGAATGAGAGAGTTCAGAAACTCCTTTCGAACAAGGGGTCCTATGTGCAAATGTAACATCACCTAGAATAAAGTTTTGAGTTGCAAACTGTTTGATTTCAGTTTGTAATAACCTGCTAATGCTTATAATTTCAAAAATGACCATTTTTTTGTTCTTTATTAAAATGAAAAGGTTGAAAACTCTGCTGTGCATAATAATTTGGAACATGCATTTTGAGTGCAGTTTGAGTTTTTTATTTTTTTAAAAATATACTGTTATCATAGGCAGTTTGTACAAAAACCTTTCAATTGTACTCTAATAGTTATTTGACTGGAAAATTACAATGACTGCAATTCATATAGGTAATTTGGGAAAATCTGAGAAAATATTATTTGCATAATAATTTGGAACACAGTGTATAGCTTCATTCTTTCCTATTGCCGAGAAGTTTGTAATTATCACTAAAAATATGGCCATATGATTTTTTTTTCCAAGGTTGTTTGATCCTTTCTTCCTGGTAGAGAAACATTGCAATTGCTCATCAGTTATGAAAATACAGTATTTTTCCCTGAAACCCGAGCTAAAAATGGCTGTAGTCTCAAAAATATTTCTGTATGGAGCAATTAAATAATTGTATAAAAGACAAATTAAATGATGCATGCAGATGCATATATAATTAAAGGGAATCTGTCATAGCCTTTGTAGTATCTAAACTACCTCCATTGCGTTGTTAGTGATGCAATGTGCATCAATAACACACTTTTTTCATTACAATCAGCGTTATATGGATGTGTATACTGCACTTTATATATTTTATATCATTCCTGCTCGTTTAGTCATAGGGGTGTGATTCCTAGAATTTAGTCAGGGTTGGTGCCACTCACTCCATTTGAATTCTGGTACCTGGCTTGTGCTGACATCACCAGTACTCCGCTCTTGTGCAGTATGTCATGGCCAGCCGCGCTTGCACAGTGTGTATACTGGCCATCCGCACTTGTCGATCTGGGAGCCGCACATGCGCTGTGACGATCGGCTCCCCGCACTTGTGCAGCGAAGCTGTGTGTAGTTCCCGGGTTCACTGTGTACGGCTGGAGCCGCTTGTCACAGCGCATGCGTGGCTCCCAGATTGACAAGCGCGGATGGCCAGTATACACACTGCGCAAGCACGGCTGGCCACGACATACTGCGCAAGAGCGTAGTACTGGTGATGTCAGCACAAACCAGGCACCAGAATTCAAATGGCGTGGGCATCACACCCCTATGACTGAATGAGCAGGTATGATATAAATAAAGTGCTTTATGCACATGATTATAGTGCCGATTGTAATGAAAAAATCGTGTTAGTGATGCACATTGCATCACTTACAAAGCAATAGAAGCAGTTTAGATGCTACAAAGGCTATGACTGGTTCCCTTTAATAGCTTTACATGTGACTTTTTGGGTAAAATACTGTGACCCCTTTTAACAAAACTTCCCCAAAACATCTCATTCTAGGGAAGTTTTTGTTAAGAAGTCACAGTATTTTGTCCGCAAAGTCACATGTAGAATTACTGAAAGGGCTTGTGCACGCGACCGTTTATATTGGACAAGTGCTATTCGTGGTTTTGATGGGTAGCACTTTTACTCAAGCTATTTTATGGGACTGTGCACATGTCCGAATGGTCCGGAGAAAAAATCCGTGGCATGTCAGATTTTCATCCGGGTGTCAGGTCAAAATCAGCAGTGCAAGTCTTTTGGCTTCGTGGAAAACATCGGACCGCACTGATTAATTTTCTCAGATGGAGAGAAAAACGGTTGTGTTCATCAGCCAGAAGGGTAATTCCTGTAGACCCATCGGTGTACATTTTAGGATATGTAGATGATCTCCAAAGTGATGATTATGGAAAGCTGACAATTGCCAGACTCCCGTATATTAGCAGAAAACTGATTGCAATACTTTGGTTATCAGAAAATCCACCTACACGCAGAGAATTAATTTCTAGGGTCAATAATTTTATTCTTATGGAGAGAGGTGCACATATTAAGAGGGGTAGACCTCCTCAATATAATAAATTATGGGAGGCATGGTTAAATACTGTGGGTTCAGCGTCATTTGAACTATTGAGAGAGGTTGTTTTGATTCTTAGATCTTGTTTGGTCTATTGATAGATGATTTAATATAAAGAAACCTTATATCAGTGTATATCCATGGTTGTTATAAACATATAATGGTTATGCTATTGATCCACTGTGTCTGCGAGTCCTTTGGTCTTTTTCTTATCTCTAAGAATTATCAATCATGCTTTGTGTCTATTCTGGGAGGATGTGCTGCTGCCTTATGTTATGTAGTCATATAATGCCTGTCCAAGAAAATATAGATTTGGAGGAAAATTAGCAAAGGTTTTTATCTTATCTTCTTGGATTGTTTGAAAAAAAAAATGTAATATCTCTGTCATCCATTATTCTTGTATCTTTCACATCCAATGTTCTGTTTGTCCTTTCTTTTCTGTTTTACTCTTTAAGTGGCAATATCAAAATAGAATCCCCAGATCCGTCCTCATCTTGGAGGTCTCTGATACCAGTGATTAAAGTGAATATCAGCACAGTAAGTATAACGAAACACGGGAAGGAAGTTGTAATTTGCATCAAGATATTACAATAACAGGTCTCACAAAGCTTTTTTCTGCAATTCCTAAAAACTGCTATACACCAACATAAACCATGTAGGAGATCAAGATAAATGGCAATGTGTAAGACAAGACGACAACTCAGAATATAGTTCTAGTTATTCCAGTTTGTAGTTTACCTAACAATATGTATGGTTGGGGTTTTCAAAACCACATCGGCTTCTGCACATAGTAAGAAATCTGGAAAATTTTCTGGATCTTGCCATTTGTTTTGGAATTCACGGAGGACAAAGTCAATTAAGCTTGCGTTTGCCATAACCCTTGCATTGCCAGTTGCCAAACTTGTATGTGACATGTCATGACTTTAGCATATAAGGGTTAAGTTTATATCTTGGTACTTTATACTTTATTGACATGAGAAGCTGCAAATGATAAAGGGAGAAACATTTCATGTGTTAGGTGTCACCCACCCCCTCCCCTGCAAGTTTTCAGTGATCCCAGGGCGTGTGTGGCTGCATGAACTTTTCTTCATGTTATCAGCTTTCTCCATTCTCTCCAACTTCCCTTACCCTTCCCCCCACACACACCTCCCCCTTATAAATCAGAGAGGATAAGCGATTTCTTTAATACCAAACTGTCCATTATTGGTTAGTCTGGCTAGTGTATTTATTTTGTATTCTGAGAATATGTAATGATGTAATGCATTTCTGGTGTATGAAGCCCTACAGTACAATACAGGAATAGGGCACCAAAGCTGGCTTGTTTGAATAATGTCTTTGAGGGGTATTCCAGAAATAAAGAGCCAAACGCTGAGACCCTCACCAATTGCCAGAAAGGGTCACTTTTTTTACGCTGATTAAGTGGAGGAGCAGTGCACATGCTTGACCACTTTACTAGTGGTCTATGGAGACGTAGACAAGAAATAGCTGAATAGCGTTGCTCTATTCAAACAGGGAGACAAAAGTTCCCCATTCTGATGATCAGTGGGGTGGTCTTAGCAGTCGGTTCCT
Organism: Phyllobates terribilis; assembly: GCF_046119375.1. NCBI lineage: Eukaryota > Metazoa > Chordata > Amphibia > Anura > Dendrobatidae > Phyllobates > Phyllobates terribilis. The sequence goes on from NW_027362761.1 coordinate 908,521,733, forward strand.
GCCAATCTATAAATTATCACCAGTATAGCCCAATAAAGTCTTTCTATCTCCCTGAATCCATAAAGGCAGTAATGAAATCTAGCAGAAATGTGGGAAATAATGCTTTAGTTAGAGGTTGCATGGATTAAATCCAGAAAAAGAACACACAAAAACCTTTTCTGCAGAAGTCTTTTTTTGAGCTTTGGTTAGTTTTAAGTTAATTTATCAGTCAACTTGATATTCAAAGGTGCACAACAGAAGTGTAATTCTTTTGATCAGAAGACTTGCAAAAGAATGTTAAAAAATTGCCTTGTCCTTTTCACTATTAATGTGTTAAGAGTCAGAATGTGTTGTTCAATAATGGTAAAGGTCTTTTTTTTTTTGGAAATTTATGATTATTTGCATGCCAAAAAGTATTTTTCTCTATTTTACAATACATTACACGGGAAATTAAATGGCATAATTAAAAATACCCGTTTCCTCTATTGGAACATGGCAATGAAAACAAAAGTGCAAAACGTCTTCATTGCCTCAGCATTTCTGGCTATTTTTGCTGTTCACACAATAGTTAATTTACACTGTGATATTGATCTTATTTTAAGCTTATGGTATTTGTTTCATTTTGCTAATACATATAAGACATTGCATCAAGTTGGAAAGCACCATCTTGTATTTATCAAATTAATAATATACCATTGACTTTAGGGACGGTTGGCTTTTGGAAATCATTATCAGCCTCAAACCCTGTGTGTAAATTTTGATGATGCATTCCTCACTTACACAACTAAGCCTCCATCAAGTCACCTGGACCAGTTCATGCACATCTTGAAAGGCAAATTGGAGAATGTAAGGGTGATGCTAGTACCCAGTCCAAGATATGTTGGACTTCAGAATGATGAGTAAGTGTCTTTTTTTTTTATTTACTGTTCTTAAAGGGAAAGTGTCAGCTTTTTTTTACTGTGTAATCTGGGGGCATCATGAGGTAGGGGCTGAGACACTGATTTCAGCGATGTGTCAGTTACTAGGCTGTGTGCTGTTGTTTCAGAGCAAACAGTGTTTTATCAGCAGGAGATTATCACTGCCTGCCTAGATACCTGGCATGCTTCCTGGTCGAGCCACGCCCCTAGCACTGATTAGCAGCTTACTGTCAATATACAATGTACACAAAAGCTTCTCATCAATGGTGTGGTTGGGGTTAGCTTTCTGAGCTCTGCTACAAACTACATCTAAAAACTTTGATTGTATCACCCACTAATTTAAGTGATACATCGCTGGAATCAGGGTCTGTTTTTCTATATTATGTTGCTCTCAGATGAGGTAGCAAAAACCTGGTGTCAGATTCCTTTTAAGAGCCTTTATAATATTTTATTTCTTAAAAGTCTTATTAAGTTTCTACTCTGGGTGTACTTTAATCATTTGTGCAAGGTGACAAAATGCGTGCCTAATGCGTTCCTGGAAGAGCACGCGTAGCCTAATGAAACACGTTTTAAAAATAGTCTTGCTGTCAGTCTCAAGCATTTTGCCTTTTAATTTTATAATGAGCTTGGTTGTCCCTCACTGCTTAAGAAGCCTAGGCCATACAAAAAAAAGATAAATAATTCTGAAATTTAGGGCACTTGAAAATAGAGATACAATTTTTTTTTTAAGTAGGTCTTTACAGGACTCTGGAGAAAATATGAGTTAACTTGTAATATTCCTCATTCTTCCAGATGCCTGGACCTCAATATTTAATGTAACTACAAATGGCGCATTTCTCTTACAAAAGACCAGTATGGGTATCTGTTCTTTCTGTGGTGTCTTAGAAACGGACAGGAAACTATTATTCTAATCTGATAAATAAAGGGGCATGTGGCTCGTTGAAATTCTGTTATCTGGCAGATAGTCTCTTAACAGGTTTTCTTTCTGTGCTTCATTTTCATTGGAAGTGGAGCCAACCCCTTTTTTCTGAGAACAAACATTCTTCTTTTATTAAATGCTGATATTTTTATTTTAATAAATGATGGTTTATTTTTCATACTACCCAAGGGTTGTTGCCTATTCCTATGAAAACATATAGGCGCTATGTACACAAATAAAATAGGATGTTTTTCATTAACACTATTCGCATAATAACTTCCTTTTTCATTTTTGATACTTTGGAACAATATAAAGAAAAAAAAGATTGTCAATATGCACATAGCATTTAACCGTGTTAATAAATTACTCAGGGCTAGGAAAATCAAGTTAAACAGTTTATTGTTTTCTCACACTAAATATCATAGCCATCATTCTTTTTCTTAAATGATTGCTATTTACCAGTCTGTTTTAGTCAAACCTAAACAGGCTTCCTCCTTTAAAGGGAATCTGTCAGTAAGATCAACCACTTGCAAACTGCATATAAGGGTATGCAAGTAAATCAGTTGACACTTTTATAACGTCTATCTTTTGCTTACGTGGGGTATTGAAGTCTTGTTTTAATGATTGCAGTTCAATTAGACTGCAACACTGTCTGCTATGGAAAGATGCCGATTGGCTAGTAGAACTGCCAATCAATGCATTGCCCTTAAATAGACAGAGCATGCGACCAATCCCAATTTAGAAGAAGCTGGTAATACCTGCGAAACGCGCGTCGGGACTAGATTACCCTGACTTAACTTGGGGACAGAATAATTGATAGTGTGCACAGTAAATTACATTTAAGACAGTCAACCTTTATCGTGTGTGACACTGGTACACTCTTTACCAGCGCTCTATATGAAGACATGTCAGTCCACACGTGGAACGCTGACTGCTTTGTTAGCGTCTATCAGCAGATTGCATCTTAGAGAACGCTTTAAAGCGTGCTCTCTAATTCTGCTGATACAATATTATTTATTTTGCTATTATCAACAATGTGATACCAGCTACATTTTACCAATTCATCTTTGGAACACTGAATGATTTATCAGAGTCTAGTGATATGGTTATTGAGAGTAGGCTTACAGCGCATTCACTAACTCTGCCTGTCAATATAATAAATTGTACTATAAAGGGAATCTGTTTATAGGATCAACCCTCCTAAGTTGGGAAGGTGCACCTAAATTTTTGGCCAAGCCATGATGCACCGAGCACCTGCACTTGGTTTGAACAGTCATTCTGTGCTGACAGTCCCTTCTTTAAGTGCTGTAGGTGTGACAGAGCACTTAAGCAGCCACTGCCTACCCACTTTGTTTCTCCTTACATCACCAGCCTCTTTAGCATAATTGATAACTCACTGTCTGATTTCCTTTCCTGACATCACACAGTGAGTGATCAATCAAGGTAAAGAGGCTGGTGCTTGGTGGGGAAATAACCTCCGGAGGATTGGGAAGTGGACTTAATGCCATGTATGCGGTTTGATCTTACTGTCAGATTCCCTTTTATATGTTTTAGTTGCTAAAAATATGTTGTCTTAAATGGTGCTGCAAAATGTTTTAAACAATTTTGTTGTTGATCTTTTTTTTTTTTTTCTTCTTTTTTGCTTCTAAGGCCTCCTAGACTCATGGGAGAAGGATTTGTGGTCATGCAGTCTAATGATGTTGACATCTACTACTACATGGATGAGCCAGGTAATCTGCAGCAAGTGGATGGAAATAGCTAACGGACTGAAGTCATTAGCTCCATAGTTAATTCATTTCAGGGGTGGAATGTAATTTTTCTCTGTCAGATCCAATGTGTTCCACTCATGTCTATGGTCGGCATCAACCTGATGTTTGTGGTCATGCAGCATTTTTCTCTACGTGGTTCATCTTGACCTTTACTAATTTTGATGTGTTTGATATCCGTTGTGTCACTTGGTCTTGTCAAGTCTACTAAAAATAGCGGGCTTCTATATTATCTTATGAAACTTTTGTTGATCATAGATAAAAAGGCCAAAACAAGATGAGAATAATGCTTGAAACCTACGTTATATATATTTATATTGTTAAGACAACTAATGTAAAGGGCATAATTCTACCTCATAGCGTAATGTAAAAGAAGTGGTATGAAGGTAAACACAGAGTATCATCAGTGCTAATGAAGCTACCAGACAGTCCATGATCACTTAGTAGTAGTGTTAAATTGTGGGAATATCCAGTGTTGATGCAGCTTAAAACTGTAGCAATCAGTGGTATTGGCCCAGATATGGTCGCCGGCCCTATCAGCCAGTGTCCACAATGCATAAAGCCTGGGATGCAGGTTGCTTCTAAATTCAGTTGGGTTAAAAGGGCAAACGGTCACCAGAAAGGGGACTTCTTACATCTTTGCCGAGGTGCAATGGCAGTGTTTCAGGTTGTGCCCATGGAGGTGCCATTTAGTGAAGTAGCATGATTGGCTATTTTGCATAAATCTGGTAGTGACACTGTCTAAGGTCCGTTTACTTTAGTAAAAGTGCGGCACTAAATTATTGTCAATCAGCTGCTTGTTTGGTGGTCATTTAATAGACTTTAAACATTCAGAGGAAGTTTCAGATGCACGCTGAATGATCTGTAATCTTTCAGAGCTCATAGGCTGCCATTGTTCTCGGCAGCACAAGTCCTTTTTACAAAGAACGATGTGCTGCCAAGAACGATGATCTTTTGTGCAAACCAAAACACCATTTTACCCAATGATCTAACCTTTTGCTCATTCTTTAACTGATTGGCAGTCCTAGGTTGTATGATTGTCATACAGTGTAAATGGAAGTATAATGCCTGATTTATTATTGCTTTTTTGCTTTTTTTTTTCTCGAGTTTTTGGTGTTTTGCTTTTTTTTTTTGTTTGAACCAAATTCATCTTTTCATTTTTGCCTTTTTTTAAAGTCTATTAAATTGCGACTTTTATAAAGGTCGCAAAATTTATATGAAATGTACTCCAGAGCAGTGTCACTTTACCTGGCGTGCAGGAGACCAGCTCCGCCCCTACATATGACGTCACTAGTCTCTGCAGGGTATAGTGACACCGCTCTGCTGCCAGCTTATTACTCTTCATCTATACAGACAACAGACCGGACCCTGCGCTCCTTGCACAGGGCACTGGGGGTGACACTGCACAAAGGAGACAATCAGGAACAGAGCAGAGACAACACCGCCCCTGAAATGAGCATCACTGATGACGCTTCATTTCAGTGAGGGGGCAGAGGCAGTGACCACAGACTCTGTCCCCTGATAATGCTTCATTTCAGGGAGGGGACAGAGGCTGTGACAGTGACCACATACTCTGCCCCCCTGATGACGCTTTGTTTCAAGGAGAGAGCAGGGGCTGTGACAATGACCTCAGATTCTGCCCCCCTGACGGCGCTTCGTTTCAGGGAGTGAGCAGGGGCTGTGACAGTGACCACAAATTCTGCCCCCCTGATGACTCTTCGTTTCAGGGAGAGAGCAGGGGCTGTGACAGTGACCACAGATTCTGCCCCCCTGATGACGCTTAGTTTCAGTATCCCAGCATGCCCTGGGGATACTCAAACAAATTGTCATCAGACAGGAAGTAGGGAACAAAATACAAAAGCAGTGAGATGGGTGTAATTTGGGAACGATATGGAATTTTTAAAGCAAGAATATCAGAAAATAGTTTAGATTATGGGACTAAATAAATGGGGAGTTAGGAGAAAAATTATTTGCCTTAGGACCACCCCTTTAAGGACAGAAATAAAGCCTTTTTGCAAAATTCATGAACTGCGGGTGCCATTTTGATAAATTTGGTACAAAAAAATATCAGGTAAGCGATAAAAAAAAAAAAAAAAAAAATGCAAATGATGGATCAAGTCATTAGTCTCAGGATTGGAGACTTAAGACAGAAGCTGTCAGTCTTGTAAAGAAAGAGAGGACAAAGTGGTGTAAAACCTAAATTTAATACATTTAAATGCCTTCAGTTTTCCTTTGTTATTGGCAGCATTTTTTGTTTTTCAAAGGCCTTGTTCCAGAAGATTCTGGAGAAAATGTTGAAGATGAAAACAATACAGAAGATGCAAAGCTACAAGACTTACCGCCCTGCTGGGGTTTAGACATTGTCTGCGGAAAGGGAACAGATTTTAACTATGGCCCATGGGCAGATAGGCAGAGGTAAAAAAAAAAAACACCATCACTTCTAGGTCAAACTCCACATGCTGTTTCATGTAGTTTTTGTATTATGTTCATTAATGTGGATCACAGTAGAAAATGGGACAATCTGATGAGCTCTGCTATGCCGAGGCTGAGTTTATCTGCTACAATTCACTGGTTGAAAAATCTGCATGTAAAAGAGTATTCTCCTACGTGTGTTTCTATAGAGTATAACTGTAGGCACAGCAAAACTACCAAAAATGTGTTTATTTTTTGCCAGTGTGTAGCATGTGAGCTGCGAGAATATCTCCTGCATCCTGAATGTGCAGTGTGAACGTAGCCTGGACCATATTCACTAACGTGAGGGTCCCTAGCCTCTGTATCTCCTTACTGCATGACTGCAGTGAGTAAGACAATGATTAGTCCTTTGGTGGTACCAATGCCGCTCTATTCACAGTCTATTAGATTGATGAGGCTCAGCCAGTCGGGAGCCATGCATGACTGCTCCAGCCCCATAGACATTAACTGCAGCATGTCCGACCGTTGCTGCGTCTTCCCCAGTCATTCAGAAAGGAGAAATGTGGGGCTAAGGACCCTGATTCTAGTGATAAGTAGAACCCCTGCTTTCGGACATCTGTCACCCATTCTGTGGGAAAACGAACTGTGATAAATCAATAATCAATGTCTTCTTTTTCCTGACAGGGAGTGCTTGTGGAAATTTTTTTTCCCACCAGATTATCAGGTCTTGAAAGTTTCTGATATTCCAGAGCCTGGTAAACCAAGGCAGATACAGGCATTTGAATTAAGAATGAACATAATAGCAAATGCTACAATAGACTTGCTTTTTACAAAAAATAAAGTAAGTACTGGAGTCACATCGTATTTAAAATGCATCTAATGTTAAGTGAACATTTCCGTGTGCACATAAATTGGCTGCTTCACTTAGAGTAGCCGTCGTTTTATTGTTTATTTTATAAATCAATAGTATATATGGATTTAAGAACCTGTGTAATATATCTTATGAGAGAAATCCGCTTCCTTTTCCGCCAGGACTGATCATTCATTTTTAAAATATTCAATTCACTGGTAAAATCTGTGTTCATTGAGAACAAAATGTTACATTACTGGGATAGGAGATGGCAGCTACCGCCAGCCTTGGACTGGCCCACGGGCGAACAGGGGAATCCTCCGGTAGGCCCATGTGAAGGAGTGCTGATGAGCAGTTCTATTACACTTGATTTACAATTTGCAGTAAAAGGCATCATCTAATCATTCATTAAACAAGCTAGCCAAATTAATATTACATAGAAGCAACAGTAAATTTGGGTAATGGAGTCAGGTTATTTTTGCATGTAGCTGAACAGTGGGCCCCAAAAATCAGTGTTGTTGGTGTGCCTTTGCCAACCCAGTCCATCACTGGTTACTGCTGATAAGATTGGATGTAACAGGGAGGGGTAGTAGAAGGTATGAGTTCTGCCTATAGGTCCCCATTCTGTCCTCCTCCTTCTCCTTCCCCTCTACATAGGAGATTACAATTGCTACTGATGCTAAGATTCTGAATAATGTAACAACCTGTCCTCATTGAATACAGATTTTCCCAGTGAATTGAGAATTTTGAGAATGAATGATCAGTCCTGGAGTAGAAAAAGGCAGATTTCTCTGATCAGATATATTACATAGTTGATTATTTTCATATATTATTGATTTATAAAATAAAAATTAAAACTGCGACTACTCTTTAACCCTTCCATACTCCTAATGAGATACCTGTCGACTCCTGCATGCTGAGATTCGAATGGCGCCATGTTTGTACATGTATCCAGCCTAACACTTCAAGATCTAATGTCATATTAAGACTCGCACTGTACTTCTACTTCTCATAAATAAATGCCTGCAAACATTTGTAGTTAATCTGTTCTGGAAACTTTTCTTTCATCTGATGTTTGATAGTATAGCCCTTATTTTGGTTCAGAATATATTTGATTTTCAGAACTGAGGAAAGAACATACTGTGCCATTCAACTAGTAGTTACGAGTATAGCGTGCACTAGCTAATCTCTTTATTTTTTCCAGGAAACGAATGCTGTTCATGTGAATGTTTGGGCAGGATCTTACTTGGAAGTAAACATCCCCATGACTGTCACTGAGAGTGGTGAGACATTCTTTATTTTGGCAAAAAAAAATGCAGACTTGTGAGAAGGCACAAGACATTACACTAAACATTGTAGTCAGAGGAGGCTACCAATCCATCTAGCCCTAGTCTGTATCTGCTTTCAGTGTTTGGTTATATTGTATTTACAGTAGATGTTTGTGTTTCCACCTCTCCCATTCTGCTCCAGGATGAGATCCTTTGTCATATTGTAATCTTTTTAATGAGTCATGAGCCATTAAACCTTACACCCAGTGCACGCAGTTGGCAGGACTGTTACTTGATCACCATATCAGTTTCTTGTGTCCCCACCTGGGCGCCATGCAGCTTTTATTTACAGTCACAGGTCACAAATCAGCTATTTGTTGCTCATAGCAGCCACTCAGATCCTGGTTCACTTTTACTAAGATTTACTAGAAAAATACTGCCAACTAATATTTAAAGAGTACCTGTAACCAGGTCAGAAGTGACCAGTTTTACTCTTATTTTATTCCCGCTGCTCCACTGATTATACCATTTTTTATTTAAATCTACCATATATTTCCAGAGATGTGAGACTTTTAATATAGTGATAATTTTTATTGTCTTTACCAAGGGGCTGTGGCTAATGGGACTCTCTGGGGGCGTGTCTTTAGGCTGCTCTGCGTTATTACCCTGTGCGCCAACCACTTTGGTAAAGACCCTAAAGAGGAGTAATAAATTAAAAGGCTAATATTTCTGCAACTGGATGACAGATTAAAAAAAGCAAAATCCAGAATATTTAGTGGAGGATTGGGTATAAAATAAGAGCATAAGATATACTTATATGTGGTATTCACTTCAGTGGACCTGAGCTACAGTAAAAGACACAACCCATTGACAAGTGTGACTGTCTCTAGAGGAAAGCAGCCATGTCTTTCTAATATTGGACCCCATTTAATTAATTAGAGTTACCTGAAAGGGGATTCTCACCCTTATAATGTGTTTCCATCAGAAAGCGGAAGCTGGCAGAAGTTTATGGCAGTGGCTTACTAGCCTATGTCCATCAAAAAAACACAATTTCCTGACTGAGTCAGGCAGACTTTGGTGAAAAAATAACTGTTGGCCAAGTGAGCATACGTCTGACAGCACTTTAAATCGCTTCTATCCCACCTCAACTACCTGTTGGTTAGCAAGAGTGGGCAATTTCACAGTTGCTAGAGAAAACAGAATGTCCTAATTCTGCTAACCTAAGATTGACTGCAGACTTGTGAATCCTCACATCTCGTGCAGTGCACGCTGTGAAGATTCTCTGTTGCCAGCAGCAGCGGGTGCGTGACCGCAGATATGGGATTTGCATACATGCGGTCATGTACTGACTAAATGGGCACGGCTGGATACAGTCTAGTTGGAATGTGGCCGGAAGTATTCAAATCACCTACTTGCAGTCACATGACCGCCCGCTCCCAGCATCGGTGAATCCTCACAGCGTGCAGTGCGTGCGATGTGAGGATTTACAAGTCTGCAGTCACACAAAGTGACTGCTGATTTGTAGCTTAAGGCCTGTCAATCTCTTTAATTTCATATGTCTTTTTAATACATGAAATGAGCACCATTCCAAGGGTGATTTTGTAAATTTCTTGTAATCAGTTCTGAAAGCAAGAGTCAAAATATAAATCTGTGGTTATACTGACTTCACAAAGAAAACCCCTACATTTGCAGTATTTCTTATTGCTCACAATTATATACGTTACGCCTATTAAAATGTACATACTTAGAATATGGAGGTGCACATTGTTTTCTAGCATTATTTGCATATAGTTTAACCCCTTTGTGACCAAGCCAATTTTAACCTTAATGACCAGGCCAAATTTTTTTAAATCTGACCAGTGTCACTTTATGCGGTAATAACTCTGGAGCGCTTCAACGTATCCAAGTGATTCTAAGATTGTTTTTTTGTGACACATTGTACTTTGTTAGTGGTAAATTTAGGTCAATATTTTTTGCCTTTATTTGTGAAAATATTGGAATGTTGGCAAAAAATTTGAATCATTTTCTGTTTTCAAACTTTTAATCTTTATATCAGTTAAACGAGTTAGTCATGCTGTACAAAATAATTAAAAAATAACATTTCACATATGTCTACTTTACATCGGCATCATTTTTCAAATGTAATTTTATTTTGTTAGGATGTTTAAAAGGGTTAAAAGTTTAGTAGCAATTTGTAATTTTTCAAGAAATTTACAGAACCTGTTTCTTTAGGGCCCTATTCAGGTGTAAATGAAGTTTGCAGGGCCTATATATTGGAAACTCCCCAAAAGTCATGCCATTTTAAAAACCGCGCCCCTCAAATACGTCAAAACTGCTGTCAGGATTTTTTTTTTAACCTTTCAGGTGCTACACAGGAGTTTAATACAAAGTCGAATGAATAAAAACATAAATTGTAATTTTTACTCTAAAATTTTGCTTTAGCCCCAATTTTTTTCACTTTTACAAGTACTATCACAGGAAAATGGACCTAGTTGTTGAAACCTTGTTACCTCTTTTCTGCTGAACGCGCTGATACCCCACATGTGGTCAGAAACCTCTGTTTGGATAAATGGCAAGGCTCGGAAGGGAAGGAGCATCATTTCAATTTTGGAACACAAGGTTGGCTGAAATTACGCGCACCATGTTGCATTTGCATGGCCCCTAAGGCACCCAAACAGCAGTAAACCCCCACAAGTGACCTCATTTGGAATCTACACCCCTTAAGGATTTTAGCCACAGGTATAGTGAGCATTTTGAACTCACAGGTACCAAACAGAATTTGATAACATTAAGACGTCATATTGAAAATTTTCATTTTTTCATGAAAATTTTGCTTTAGACCTAAATCTTTGACTTTTGCAAGAAGTAACATGAAAAAGTGGACCCCAGAGTTTAGTTTTTTACTTACTTTCTTTTGAGCTTGGCGATATCACACGTAGTAAAAAAAAGTTCTATTTGGACACACGGCAGGGCTTGGAAGGGAAAAAGTGACATTTGGTATTTGGAATGTAAATTTGTCTGGAATAGATTGCAGGCACCATGTCGAATTTGCAGAGTCCCTGAGGTACAAAAACAGCAGAAACCCCCACAAGTGACCCCATTTTGGAAAGTAGACCCATTAGGGAATTCATCTGGGGGTGTGTAGCAGGGCTGTGGAGTCGGTAAGCCTAACCTCCGACTCCTCAATTTCCACGACTCCGACTCCCTCATCCATGGCTCATGTTTAAGTGATAAATTTACTGTAGCACAGATTCATCTCAGCTAAAAGTCTAGACCCTTAGATCAGGAATAGGACAGACATTTATAGGACATTTCATAACTTTCCCAAATTCTTATGAAAAAAAATATTCCCCACAAACTGCATTGAACTACTGTATCCAATTTATTATATATTTTAGGAGTTGGAGTCGGTCTATTTTATACCGCCTCCGACTCCACCAAAATGGACACTGACTCTGACTCCACAACTCCGACTCCACAGCCCTGGTGTGTAGAGCATGTTGAACCCGTAGGTGCTTCACAGATCTTTTTAAAATTTGGATGTGAAAACTAAAATTACGTTGTTGTTTTTTAAATGTTGTTGTATCCTAAATTTGTAATTTTCACAATGGATAATAGGAAAAAATAAACCCCATAATTTGTTATGCAATTTCTTCTTAAAACGAAGATACCCCATAGGTGGTCAAAAACTGCTGTTTGGTCACAAGGCAGAACTTGTAAAGGAAAGAGCGCTATTTGTTTTGCGTAAATTTGTCTGGAATAGATTGTGAATGCCATGTTGGATTTGCAGAGCCCCTGACATTCCAAAACAGCAGACACCCCCACAAGTGACCCCCACATTTTCAAAACTATACTCCTCAAGGAATTTATCTAGGGGTGCACTGTGCATTTTTAACCTACAGGTGATTCACAAAACTTTATAACATTTAGATGTGAAAACAAAAAATTAAATTTTTTCTACTAAAATACTGTTTTAACACCAAATGTATAATTTACACCAAGGGTAATTGGAGAAAATGGACCCCATAATTTGTTATGCAATTTTTACTGAAAGTGTCAGTACCCCATATGTGGTTGTACACTGCTGTTTGAGCACATGGCGGGGATCGGCTAGGAAGGAAGCGCTACTTGGCTTTTATAACTCAGATTCCTTTTGCATAGATTGTGGACTCCATTAGCTGAGCCCCTGAGATGCCAGAGCAGCAGAATCCCCCCCAGATGCCCCCATATTGTCAACTTCACTGCTTAATGATTTCACAGGTTTTTTTTATTTAATTATTTACGGTGTTAGCCTTGTGAAATAAATAACATGCCAGTTTTAGAGATCGGGTTGTTCCCGATAAAAAATTACGTATACTTTTTTTATTTTAGTTTAAATGCAAACACTGCGTTTTTAGTGGCTAAACGGCTTTTCGTGATGTGTTTACGTCTTTTTTTTTTTATATATACTCTTTTTTTGTATTTGTTTTCCTTTTTCACGTCGTCCCACTGTGGGACATGTATATTTTTTTATTTGGTCATTTGTCTCATGCACTGCAGTACTTGCGTAGTCACTGACAGAGCCTGTGATACCTTGCTTATAGCAGGATCATACAGGCCACCGTACCCTGTGGTCATGAGATGACCTCAGGGTATCATGGCAACGCATGATCACAACTGTGATCACTGGGAATCGATACTGTCATAGGGGACTTTTTAACACCCTTTTACCACTTAAATACCGCTGTCGCGATTGACAGCGGTATTTAAGGGGTTAATCGGCCCTGACCGGTTCCAAAACCATCCGGGGTCGATACCGCAGGGTGTCAATTGTCATGTACAGCTGTCACCCACGGTAATTGTGCCCGCGCGGGGGGGGCGGCGCTATTCACATATTCCCAACCGTCATTTTAAAATGTGATCAGGAATGAAGAATAATGACCGTTTTAATGCATATTGGCGGTCGTTAAGGGGTTAATTAATTGCATGACTTATTAGTTCCACTTTGTACCTGCACTCACATTACTGACATCAATTATTGGATTAGGCTGGTTTTCGTGAAAATGAAGCTGCCAAGTAGGAATTTTTCAGTTTTTCCTGAAGTATACCTCCAGTTATGAAGAACAGTATTATGTGGCTCTCTCACTTTCATGTGTTGGGATTTTGTGGGTAAGCCCACACTGCTGCACATTGGAGTGGGCACAGGAGAAGGGCTGCTGTAAGAAAGAGGCAGAATGCACTGAAGAAAGTAGACTGTAGTCACTTTGATGCTTATGTCAGATTTATCGTATCCGACAGGTGCATGTACTGACCATATCGAGTGTTTCAATCAATGCGGTCTTTGTCAGGGATGTTTGTGTAGGTAAAATGATAACCTTGACAAAGATCGTTTTGGTCATAACGTTGGATATTGTCCGTACATTCAGCTGTCGGATATAATAAATCTCACTTCACCATCGAAACGACTATGTTCTGGCTAAAGCAATAACAAGCTAAAGCACCAAGAAGCTATGTCTTACAGCTTTGGTGTTTGGTATCGTAGTGTCTGCAGTAAATCTCATACTGCAATCAACAGGCGCCAGTGAGTGAGAGACTCTTACTGTGTATGGGAAACAGTACACCGTCTCCTCTTCTTCATTATAAGACCACTACAAATCAGCTACTAGTCAGTATCTGCCTCAAATTCTGGAGAATAAAACATATTACAGGAGTGAAGGTTAATAGGGAATGCATTAGGAGTTGTGTGTATGTATACAGTGGTATGAAAAAATGTTGCCCCCTTCCTGATTTCTTATTCTTTTGCATGTTTGTCACACATAAATGTTTCAGATCACAAAACAGATTTCAATAGAAGACAAAGATAACACAAGTAAACACAAAATGCAGTTTTTAAATGAAGGTCTTTATTATTAAGGGAAAAAGAAATCCAAACCTACAGGGCCCTGTGTGAAAAAGTGATTGCCGCCCCCTTAAAACATAAATTAACTGTGGTTTGTCACATCTTTGGGAAGCTGAGTTCAATTTCCCTGGCCACACACACGCCTGATTACTGCCTCACCTATTCTTAATCATGAAATTACTTAAATAGGACCTGCCTGACAAAGTGAAGTAGACCAAAAGATCCTCAAAAGCTAGACATCATGCTTCGATCCAAAGAAATTCAGGAACAAGTGAGAAACAAAGTAATTGAGATCTATCAGTCTGGAAAAGGTTATAAAGCCATTTCTAAAAACTTTGGGACTACAGTGAACCACAGTGAGAGCCATTATCCACAAATGGGAAAACATGGAACAGTGGTGAACCTTCCCAGAAGTGGCCGGCCGACCAAAATTACCCCAAGAGTGCAGTGACGACTCATGCAAGAGGTCACAAAAGACCCCACAACAGCATCTAAAGAACTGCGGCCTCATTTGCCTCAGTTAAGGTCAATGATCATGACTCCATCATAAGAAAGAGACTGGGCAAAAATGGCATGCATGGCACAGTTCAAAGTCGAAAACCACTGCTGAGCAAAAAAAAAATAAAGGCTCGTCTCAGTTTTGCAAAAAAACATCTTGATGATCACAAACAGTTTTTGAAGAATACTCTGTGGACTGACAAAACAAAAGTTTAACTTTTTGGAAGGTGTATGTCCCATTACATCTGGCGTAGAAGTAACAGCATTTCAGAAAAGGAACATCATGTGGTGTATGGTAGTGGTAGTGTGATAGTCTGGGGCTGTTTTACTGCTTCAGAACCTAGAAGATTTACTGTGGTAAATGGAACCATGTATTCTGCTGTCTATCAAAAAAATCTGAAGGAGAATGTCTGGCCATCTGTTCGTGACCTCAAGCTAAAGCGCACTTGGGTAATGCAGCAGGATAATGATCCAAAACACACCAGCAAGTCCACCTCTGAATGGCTTAAGAAAAACAGAATTAAACACCCTGAGTGGCCTGGTTAAAGTCATGACCTTAATCTGATCGAGATGCTGTGGCATGACTTTAAAAAGGCAGTTCATGCTCGGAAACCCTCCAATGTGGCTGAATTACAACAATTTTGCAAAGATGAGTGCGCCAAAATTCCTCCAGAGCATTGTAAAAGACTCATTGCCAATTATCGCAAACGCTTGATTGCAGCTGTTGTTGCTAAGGGTGGCCCAATCAGTTATTAGGTTTAGGGTGCAAGCACTTTTTCACAAAGGGCCCTGTAGGTTTGGATTTCTTTTTCCCTCTTTTTTAATAACAAAGACCTTAATTTAAAAATTGCATTTTTTTTTTACTTGTGTTATCTTTGTCTAATATTTAAATTTGTTTTGTGATCCGAAACATTTAAGTGTGTCAACATGCAAAAGAATAAGAAATCAGGAAGGGGGGCAAACACTTTTTCACACCACTGTACATATATGTGTGTGTGTGTGTGTATATATACACTGCTCAAAAAACTAAAGGGAACACTGAAACACCACATTCTAGATATCACTGAATGAAATATTCCAGTTGCAAATCTTAATACATCACGTAGTGAAATGCGTTGAGAACAATAAAACATAAAAATGATCAATGTAAATCAAAATTAATATCCCATGGAGGTCTGGATTTGGAATGATATTCAAAATCAAAGTGTAAAATCAAATTACAGGCTGATCCAACTTCAGCGTGAATGCCTCAAGTCAAGGAGATGATGCTGAGTAGTGTATGTGGCCTCCACGCACCTGCATGATGTCCCTACAACTCCTGGGCATGCTCCTGATGAGGCAGTATATGTTCTCCTGAGGGATCTCCTCCCAGACCTAAATGAAAGCATCAGTCAACTCCTGGTCAGTCTGTGGTGCAACAAGGCGTTGGTGGATGGAACGAGACATGATGTCCCAGATGTGCTCGATTGGATTCAGGTTTGGGGAACAGGCAGGCCAGTCCAAAGCATCAATACCTTCATCATGCAGAAACTGCTGACACATTTCAGCCATATGAGACCTAGCATTATCATGCATTAGTAGGACCCAGGGCCCACAACACCTGCATGTGGTCTCACAATGGGTCTGAGGATCTCATCCCGATACCTCTGGCCCTCCAAAGAAATGCCTCCCCACACCATTATTGACCCACTGCCAAATTGGTCATGTAGGAGAATGTTGCAGGCAGCAGAACGTTCTCCACGGCGTCTCCAGACTCTGTCACGTCTATCACATGTGCTCAGTTTGAACCTGCTTTCATCCGTGAAGAGCACAGGGCACCAATGTGGAATCACTCAATGTTGGGTGTTCTCTGGCAAATGCCAATCGCTCTGCACAGTGTTGGGCTATAAGCACAACACCTACTTGTAGACGTCGGGCCCTCATACCACCCTCATGGAGTCTGTTTCTGACAGTTTGAGCAGAAACGTGGATGTTAGTGGCCTGCTGGAGGTCATTTTGCAGAGCTCTGGCACTTCTCCTCCTTGGAAAGGATGAGGTAGCGGTCCTGCTGCTGGGTTGTTGCCCTCCTACGGCCACCTCCATATCTCTTGGTGTACTGGCCTGTCTCCTGGTATTGACTCCATGCTCTGGACACTGTGCTGACAGACACGGCTACCCTTCTTGCCACAGCTTGCATTGATGCGCCATCCTGGATGAGTTGCACTACCTGGGCAACTTTTGTGGGTTGTACTGTAGACACCGCCTCATACTACTGTACCTCTAGGGGTGAGAGCAATGACAAAATGCAAAAGTGACCAAAACAACAGCCAAAAAGGATGAGAACAGAGAAATGGTCTGTGGTCACCACCTGCAGAACCACTCCTTTATAGGGGGTGTCTTGCTAATTGCCTATCATTACTACCAGTTGTCTGTTCCATTTGCACAACAGCAGGAGAAATTGATTCACAATCAGTGTTGCTTCATAACTGGACAGGTTGATTTGAAAGAAATCATAGCGTGAATATAAATTGTAGTACAGACAATCAATCAGAAAGCTCACAGAATTTGTCCTGTATTAGACAGTTTAAAAATTTACTTTTAATGTATATATTTTAAAATACCATGATAAAAAAAACACAAACCACATCAGTGCACAAAAAGATTAAAACGAAGGGGGAGTGCCTTACCCTATTACAGCACTCACTGACTCTACCTTGCTGCGGAGGTTGGCACCATATAACCTGCTCACCGACTGCTCGCTTTCCTCACTCTTCGTTTTAATCATTTTGTGCACTGATGATGTAGTTTGTTGTTTTTTATCATGGTATTTAAATAACTTTTAATGCATGTATTTTAAAATTGATTTGACAGAAGTGTGATTGAATTGGAGTTACATTGTGTTGTTTAAGTGTCCCCTTTATTTATTTAAGCACTGTTTGTATGTGTGTATGAATATGTATGTACAGTATATGTGTAATTACAGTAAGTAATAAAAATGCCTTAAAACATTCTCTCTCTCATTATTCTGGCATTTGGCCTATATTAAAAATGATGGTAATCCTAACTGACCTAAAACGGGAAAGGTTTATTCTGATTTCATGTCAGATATTGAGAAAAACATGCATGTGTCTTTTTATATAGTGTATGAAAACGTCTGGTTTCAACTGTGTATATGTGTGTATGTATATATATGTACAGTTAGGTCCATATATATTTGGACAGAGACAACATTTTTCTAATTTTGGTTCTAGACATTACCACAATGAATTTTAAACAAAACAATTCAGATGCAGTTGAAGTTCAGACTTTCAGCTTTCATTTGAGGGTATCCACATTAAAATTGGATGAAGGGTTTAGGAGTTTCAGCTCCTTAACATGTGCCACCCTGTTTTTAAAGGGACCAAAAGTAATTGGACAGATGAAATAATCGTAAATAAAATGTTCATTTCTAGTACTTGGTTGAAAACCCTTTGTTGGCAATGACTGCCTGAAGTCTTGAACTCATGGACATCACCAGATGCTGTGTTTCCTCCTTTTTGATGCTCTGCCAGGCCTTCACTGCGGTGGTTTTCAGTTGCTGTTTGTTTGTGGGCCTTTCTGTCTGAAGTTTAGTCTTTAACAAGTGAAATGCATGCTCAATTGGGTTGAGATCAGGTGACTGACTTGGCCATTCAAGAATATTCCACTTCTTTGCTTTAATAAACTCCTGGGTTGCTTTGGCTTTATGTTTTGGGTCATTGTCCATCTGTAGTATGAAACGACGACCAATCAGTTTGGCTTCATTTGGCTGGATCTGAGCACACAGTATGGCTCTGAATACATCAGAATTCATTCGGCTGCTTCTGTCCTGTGTCACATCATCAATAAACACTAGTGACCCAGTGACACTGGCATCCATGCATGCCCAAGCCATCACACTGCCTCCGCCGTGTTTTACAGATGATGTGGTATGCTTTGGATCATGAGCTGTACTACACCTTCACCATACTTTTCTCTTTCCATCATTCTGGTAGAGGTTGATCTTGGTTTCATCTGTCCAAAGAATGTTCTTCCAGAACTGTGCTGGCTTTTTTAGATGTTTTTTTTAGCAAAGTCCAGTCTAGCCTTTTTATTCTTGATTCTTATGAGTGGCTTGCACCGTGCAGTGAACCCTCTGTATTTACTTTCATGCAGTCTTCTCTTTATGGTAGATTTGGATATTGATACGCCTACCTCCTGGAGAGTGTTGTTCACTTGGTTGGCTGTTGTGAAGGGGTTTCTCTTCACCAAGGAGATTATTCTGCGATCATCCACCACTGTTGTCTTCCGTGGGCGCCCAGGTCTTTTTGCATTGATGAGTTCACCAGTGCTTTCTTTCTTTCTCAGGATGTACCAAACTGTAGATTTTGCCACTCCTAATATTGTAGCAATTTCTTGGATGGGTTTTTTCTGTTTTTGCAGCTTAAGGATGGTTTGTTTCACCTGCATGGAGAGCTCCTTTGACCGCATGTTTACTTCACAACAAAACCTTCCAAATGCAAGCACCACACCTCAAATCAACTCCAGGCCTTTTATCTGCTTAATTGAGAATGACATAACGAAGGGATTGCCCACACCTGTCCATGAAATAGCCTTGGAGTCAATTGTCCAATTACTTTTGGTCCCTTTAAAAACAGGGTGTCACATGTTAAGGAGCTGAGACTCCTAAACCCTTCATCCAATTTTAATGTGGATACCCTCAAATGAAAGCTGAAAGTCTGAACTTCAACTGCATCTGAATTGTTTTCTTAAAAATTCATTGTGGTAATGTCTAGAACCAAAATTAGAAAAATGTTGTCTCTGTCCAAATATATATGGACCTAACTGTATGTATGTGTATATACACTGCTCAAAAAATAAAGGGAGCACTCAAATAACACATCCTAGATCTGAATGAATGAAATATTCTCATTGAATACTTTGTTCTGTACAAAGTTGAATGTGCTGACAACAAAATCACACAAAAATCATCAATGGAAATCAAATTTATTAACCAATGGAGGCCTGGATTTGGAGTCACCCCCAAATTGAAAGCGGAAAAACACACTACAGGCTGATCCAACTTTGATGTAATGTCCTTAAAACAAGTCAAAATGAGGCTCAGTATTGTGTGTTGCCTCCACGTGCCTGTATGACCTTCCTACAATGCCTGGGCATTCTCCTGATGAGGTTGCGGATAGTCTCCTATGGGATCTCCTCCCAGACCTGGACTAAAGCATCCACCAACTCCTGGACAGTCTGTGGTGCAACGTGACGTTGGTGGATGGAGCGAGACATGATGTCCCAGATGTGCTCAGTCGGATTCAGGTCTGAGGAACGGGCGGGCCAGTCCATAGCTTCAATGCCTTCATCTTACAGGAACTGCTGACACACTCCAGCCACATGAGGTCTGGCATTGTCCTTCATTAGGAGGAACCCAGGGCCAACCGCACCAGCATATGGTCTCACAAGGGGTCTGAGGATCTCATCTCGGTACCTAATGGCAGTCAGGCTACCTCCGGCGAGCACATGGAGGGCTCCAAAGAAATGCCACCCCACACCATTACTGACCCACTGCCAAACCGGTCATGCTGAAGGATGTTGCAGGCAGCAGATCGCTCTCCATGGCGTCTGCAGACTCTGTCACGTCTGTCACATGTGCTCAGTGTGAACCTGCTTTCATCGCCAGTGGCGACTTTGACAATCCTGGTGTTCTGTGGCAAATGCCAAGCGTCCTGCACGGTGTTGGGCTGTGAGCACAAACCCCATTTGTGGACGTCGGGCCCTCATACCACCCTCATGGAGTCAGTTTCTAACCATATGTGCAGACACATGCACATTTGTGGCCTTCTGGAGGTCATTTTGCAGGGCTCTGGCAGTGCTATTTGTTGCTCCTTGCAGAAAGGCATAGGTAGCGGTCCTGTTGCTGGGTTGTTGCCCTCCTACGGCCCCCTCCACGTCTCCTGGTGTACTGGCCTGTCTCCTGGTAGCGTCTCCAACCTCTGGACACTACGCTGACAGACACAGTAAACCTTCTTGCCACAGCTCGCATTGATGTGCCATCCTGGATGAGCTGCACTACCTGATCAACTTCTGTGGGTTGTAGAGTACGTCTCATGCTACCACAAGTGTGAAAGTACAACCAACATTCAAAGATGATCAAAGCATCAGCCAGAAAGCATTGGTACTGCAATGTGGTCTGTGGTCCCTACCTACAGAACCACTCCTTTATTGATTGTGTCTTGATAATTGCCCATAATTTCCATCTATTGTCTATTCCATTTGCACAACAGCATGTGAAATTGATTGTCAATCAGTGTTGCTTCCTAAGTGGACAGTTTCATTTCACAGAAGTTTGATTTACTTGGAGTTATATTCTGTTGTTTAAGTGTTCCCTTTATTTTTTTGAACAGTGTTTATATGTACGTGTATATGTGTAATATTGTATGTATGTATGTATGTATATATATATATATATATATATATATATAATATATTGTGTGTGTATGTGTATATATAATGTATATGTATGTACAAATTGATTATGCTAATATATATATCTCTGAATTTTTTTATGGTTTGATCATCTCTTTTCAGGTTATTCTCCCATAATCAAAGGGCAGCTGTTACATGTAGACACCACTACGAGCATGCAGTACAGGACACTACTTGAAGCAGAAATGCTTGCAGTAAGTTTCTATGATCTTCTATTATCTGACATCATTTTGACAAGTTTAAGAAAACATTTCAGGGAGGCCCTGCCTAACATAACTCATAGAAATTTCATGTGACAGTTAATTGCTTATAGAACACTGTATTGGCAAAGGTTTCCTTGCATGACTTGGATACATTATCTCTTGCTGACAGCTTTTTTTGACATTTGTGTTGTAACATATATTGCATTGTGCTCTTCTACTGTCATTCCTCCTGGAAATGTATGCATATATTATTATTTGTACATTATTATCCCCCTTGGATGTGTCCTTACAAACTCACAATATCAGCAGTGACTGGCCATTGTCAGACTGTGTACGGACATGCCCTACTCACATAGGGATTAGTAACGCCCACTTGTCAGATTGCATATATTTTCAGGAGGAGTATAATGCTGAAGAATGCTTTTTATGGTGAATGCAAGTATTTAGGTTTTGTGTTTATACATCTAATCACTTAAAGGACTTTTCTTCTTTATGAAAACTTTTGTCAAGGCACCGTTGGCTTTAAGAAAACAAACTATGCTCTTCTTTCCTGGGTCCAGCGTTGTGTGTCAGACACTGCCCCCCCTCTCTTCTCTGTTGTTTGTCAACAGCACTGCAGCCAATCTAGAGTTCAACAGCACTGCCAATGTAGCCAGCATGAGCCCACAAGCTCAGTGATTGGCCGCAATGCTGCAGCCAAGCAACATAGCCCAGGGCAGTGGTGGAGACAACGCTGGACCTGGGATGGGTAAATGAAGCCCAGTTTTTGGTTTGTTTTTTTTCAAAGAAACTGCTTGAGAGGAAAAGCTTTTTTATAAGGATAGATATGTAAATCTTTATTTAATGTTGGAGATGCTAATCTTGAATTGTTTTTTGCTGTAGTTTCATATAAACGCCAGCTATCACAGGGTGTGGAATATGCCTCAGACATGGCAATGTGAACTTGAAGTCTACAAGGCAACATACCACTTTATTTTTGCTCAGAAAAACTTTTTTACAGGTAACTAACTTCATCATATTGGTAAATCAATAACCAGATTTGATGTAGTCCTATAAAACCATACCTTCTTAACATCCTGGAAGTTTTGTCTTATATACACCCTGATCATTGGAAGCCATACCAATCCTGGGAAAGCCAAAGCTCTGTCACATCTCGGACCCCCCGACCAGTTCTGTGGGCCAGAACTAGGATATGACTTAAGCCCTATTTAAGTGACTACATGAAAGAGTGTGATAAGAAAAAGCGAAATGGGGCATTGTGTAGTAGCCGCTGCCGAGTACTGATGTACATTTTCCGTACAAGTGAATTGGGGAGGTAAACAGCAGTACTGGGCCGCGTCCACTAAAATATATATATACGGAGCTGCCCTGTTCTGCTGCTTACATCTGACTGGTGCTGGGACAGAAATCAGCTGATTGGGGCGGGTGTATACAATCAGGTTAAATGGTTTGTCCCTTTATGTAAGCATTGGGGATTACTGCAGCTGACTTGCCATGTAGTTCCTGTGTTTTACACATAGATGTAAGGTTTTCTTTAGTATAATCTTATTTAAGGTTTGAATGTAATGTACAATTACAGCCAAATGATTGAAACTGCATGGAAACGTTTACTCCAGTACAGCAGTACTTCGGGGACTGATCATAGCCCGGTGCTGACAGCTGTACCTGCTGAGGACTGACCGTAGCCCGGTGCGGACAGCTGTACCTGCTGAGGACTGACCGTAGCCCGGTGCGGACAGCTGTACCTGCTGAGGACTGACCGTAGCCTGGTGCGGACAGCTGTACCTGCTGAGGACTGACCGTAGCCCGGTGCGGACAGCTGTACCTGCTGAGGACTGACCATAGCCCAGTGCGGACAGCTGTACCTGCTTAGGACTGACCGTAGCTCGGTGCGGACAGCTGTACCTGCTGAGAACTGACCATAGACCGGTGCTGACAGCTGTACCTGCTGAGGACTGACCGTAGCCCGATGCGGACAGCTGTATCTGCTGAGGACTGACTGTAGCCCGGTGCTGACAGCTGTACCTGCTGAGGACTGACCATAGCCCGGTGCGGACAGCTGTACCTGCTGAGAACTGACCATAGCCCGGTGCGGACAGCTTATTGAATCTGCTTGCGTTCCATGTGGATTTGTGTCTCGTGTGTGAATGTAGTGATGTGTTGTGAAGGCAGTGTAGGTTCCTCCTTATATATTTGAGGTTTAATATTTATATTTCCTCATTTTACTTTTATTATAGACCTCATTCAAGACTGGTCCAGTGACAGTCCTCCAGATTTGTTTTCATTTGTCCCATATACTTGGAACTTAAAGATCATGTTTCATCAGTTTGAGATGATCTGGGCAGCAAATCAACACAATTGGATAGATTGCTCAACGAAGCAACAGGAAAATGGTGAGTTCCTTCCCATAAATCACTTAGCATGTCATTGCTGATTGATTATTATTTAAGGGCCTGTAATCACAAATCCTACCTCCGAAGATACTGATCTACACAGAAGTGAAGTATTTGAGATATGGTTATGCTTTTCATTTTGATATGACTTCTAAGCCTATGTTTCCATGATGAATATTTGCTGAGTTTTCAATGTTGCAGATTTTCTGCATCATTTTTGTACCTATTAGCTAAATCAGTTTACTTACATTTTTAGTATGCAAATATGTCTTGTTTTACCTGCTGATTTTCCTCTTTCCATAATGAAATTTCGCATATAACACTCGGTGTACTTACAGGAGGAATTGATATGTTGCAGATTTCAAATGCGCACCGCAGGTCTCCACTTGGGATCCATGCCTGCTTATTTTACAGCTTCTTTATGACAGTCCTGGCTCCCTCCATACTTCTGAACATCTCATAAAGAAGCTGTGAATACAGGCTGCGGTCCACTACTGCACGAAACATGACAGTGCATAATGTGTCCAGGACCCTGATTTCAGACTGCATGGAGTGAGATGTTATTAGGGGGCTGGCTGTTCCTAGACGCCAGAAGCATGCCTCTCCCCTTGATGTCTGACGTAACGTCCCAGTAGGGAAACGGGGGACGCTGAGGAGCAGATGCTCCGTCACATTCAATGGCGGGTACACCAGAATTCAAAACAAGCTTGGACAAGGTGTAGTTTGCATCGTCGACATTTCGGGTATATACAACTTTTTGATCACTTTTTATTAAACTTTTTTGTTAAGAAGGATGAACAAAAAACAATACGGCTGGAATTGTTTATTTTTTTTATAGTGTTCACCATAAGGATAGGTCATCAATGTAAAACTAGTGGACAACCTCTTTAATGAACAGAGATCCTTAGCCTTGACTTGTTCTTGTTTAAATAGCTAGTTGGAGACCTAGAGTAAGACAACTAAGGCTATGTTCCCACACGTTGTGTTTTTCATTGTATTTTGCTGCAGATTTTTATGCAAATTTTCAGCTGCGTTTTGCAGTACCAGCAAAGTCTATGAGAACCCAAAATTCTCTGTTCCCACATCTTGTGTTTTTTTTTCTGCGTATTTTGTGCCTTGGTTGTGTTCTAGGAAAATAGAGCTGGTCACTTCTTTCAGCGTTTTTTCACCTATGGGAAGTAATGGGTGGTGAAAAAACGCACCAAAATACGCAGGTAAATTTTTTTCAGCGTTTTTGATGGCAAAATAGAATCGGGTTCTTTTTTTTCCACAGAACTTTATGTACATGCATAAATAGAGACAGAAGGACAGTGAAAAAAACGCAGGAAAAAACGCAGCAAAACCTGCAGATTTGACGCCGCTGATTTCCTGCCAGAGATCAGTTTTGCTGCCGATTTCTGACTGAAAAAAAAACACAACATGTGTGAACATAGCCTAAATGGTTTCCCACTCCTCTTATCCAACCCCGTTCATTGCTTGACTTTAGGAGATTGCTGCTTCCTAGCCATCTCTGATGCCTGTTTAGTCGCAAGGGAAACTATATATTGTTTTATGGTACATTTTTTTTATGTTGTCCTCTTTTGCTGAATTATTTGTTCCTCCTACCTCCAAAATGGAATATCATCATTTTTGTACTGGTATTTGCAACCAATAAAGTGACGATTTAAAAAAATTCTGCAAATTCAGAGTTGCTTGTCGAGGAGACCGGGAACTAGATAAAAGAAAAATCCATAGTGAGAACATAAGTAAGATACGCTAGACTTGGCTCAGGTCATTAAATATTATTATATGTTGGATAATACCTATATTTCATATTAGATACCTAGTTTAGTGATTCTAGCAAAAATGTATCTTACGGTCAACCATGACTGTCAGCTGCTGACAGCACAACAGTGTGTCCAATGTTCTTTTACTCAAAATAGAAAAAAAAATGCTTTCAATCTTAATTAAAGTTGGACGATTATATCAAATAAATTTGATAAATTCACCATTCAACGTCCGCATGATTCTGATTATTGGTAAAATCGAATATTTGATTTTAGCCCTGTAAACATCATCTTTTTTTTAACAAGCTTTGCTGGTAGAAGCGAGGATCTGCGGATCTTCAGAGAACCTGGATTAAGTTGAGCAGCTCCAACATGAGCGGGAACATGTGTGTGGAGTGCGGCCAGGAGAAGCTCTTGTAGCCGCTGCACTGAGAAGCAAACAGCTGGTAATTGGGGTCCTGGGAGTGATGTAGAGAATTAGAAGAGTTGTGTGCCGGTGCCATGCCGGGGCTGTGGTATTCTGTACTAGTGGCACAGATGCAGCCAAACTTAACCCTCTTATAGCCAGAGCACTGCAGTTCAGGTGCAGAGAGAGCAGCTAATTAGTACCTGCAGAGTCTACCTGCAGCTTCTCCTATCAGTGTAGGCTGTTAGGAATACTTTGCCCAAGCTTTATCTTCTTTCCTTTTACATCCTAAGGAATATTCTGCTCCTTTAAGCCTCTCTCACATTCACTACATCAAGGGTCTCAAACTCGGCTGGGTATATGGGCCGCACATGGAAAAAATTTGAATTTGGGGGGCCACATTCTTTGTTCAATGTGACATTTTTAGTGATACCATTTTTTTTGTATACACCTTTTGAACATTTTTGCCGTGTTTATTTTTTTATGGCTTGGGTCGTTATGGATGTGACGATAATAAACGTGTACTTTTTTGTGTTTACTTTAGTTTACATATAAAACAGCATTTTTAGTGCCCAATATTTTTTCATGCTTTATTTTATTTTTTATTTTTTTTACAAATTTATTTCCCCCAATTGGCCACATACAGTAATATTGTCTTACAATTAGCATCATATAGTAATAATGGAAAACATCTTGTAGTAATGTTCCCCATCCAAGTCCCCATCTTGTACTAATGTGCCCCATCCAGGTCCCCATCCTGTGGCTATGTGCCCCATCCAGTTCCCCATCCTGGCGCCCATCTTGTACTAATGTGCCTCATCCAGGTCCCCATCCTGTGGCTATGTGCCCCATCCAGGTCCCCATCTTGTGGCTATGTGCCCCATCCAGGTCCCCATCTTGTGGCTATGTGCCCCATCCAGGTCCCCATGTTGTGGCTCTGGTCCCCATCTTGTGGCTCTGTGCCCCATCCAGGTCCCCATCCTGTGGCTATGTGCCCCATCCAGGTCCCCATCTTGTGGCTATGTGCCCCATCCAGGTCCCCTCTTGTGGCTATGTGCCCCATCCAGGTCCCCATCCTGTGGCTATGTGCCCCATCCAGGTCCCCATCTTGTGGCTATGTGCCCCATCCAGGTCCCCATCTTGTGGCTATGTGCCCCATCCAGGTCCCCATGTTGTGGCTCTGGTCCCCATCTTGTGGCTCTGTGCCCCATCCAGGTCCCCATCCTGTGGCTATGTGCCTCATCCAGGTCCCCATCTTGTGGCTATGTGCCCCATCCAGGTCCCCATCTTGTGGCTATGTGCCCCATCCAGGTCCCCTCTTGTGGCTATGTGCCCCATCCAGGTCCCCATCTTGTGGCTATGTGCCCCATCCAGGTCCCCATCTTGTGGCTATGTGCCCCATCCAGGTCCCCATCTTGTGGCTCTGGTCCCCATCTTGTGGCTCTGTGCCCCATCCAGGTCCCCATCTTGTGGCTATGTGCCCCATCCAGGTCCCCATCTTGTGGCTATGTGCCCCATCCAGATCCCCATCCTGTGGCTATGTGCCCCATCCAGGTCCCCATCTTGTGGCTATGTGCCCCATCCAGGTCCCCATCTTGTGGCTATGTGCCCCATCCAGGTCCCCATCTTGTCGCTATGTGCCCCATCCAGGTCCCCATGTTGTGGCTCTGGTCCCCATCTTGTGGCTCTGTGCCCCATCCAGGTCCCCATCCTGTAGCTATGTGCCCCATCCAGGTCCCCATCTTGTGGCTATGTGCCCCATCCAGGTCCCCTCTTGTGGCTATGTGCCCCATCCAGGTCCCCATCCTGTGGCTATGTGCCCCATCCAGGTCCCCTCTT
The DNA here is from genome assembly GCF_046119375.1 of Phyllobates terribilis. NCBI lineage: Eukaryota > Metazoa > Chordata > Amphibia > Anura > Dendrobatidae > Phyllobates > Phyllobates terribilis. The sequence goes on from NW_027362761.1 coordinate 908,549,298, forward strand.
GTGGCTATGTGCCCCCTGTGTTGTTCTTCACACACATAAAATAGAAAAAAAAAAAGATGATTCTCACCTGTCCTCCGTTCCCTCGGCGGCCTTCCTGCAGATGTGGCCCGCAGGCACCACAGAGTCCGACCCCTTGACGATCCCGACCTGGTCCAGGAGGAGCCGCCGACAGCAGCGCTGAATTGCCACACAGAGACTGTCTCCCAGCACTGCATTTCCAATGCCAGCCGCTGGCCAATCAGAGGCCAGCAGCTGACATCTGCATATGGCAATGACGTCATACTCGCTGCGCCGACACGCAGATATCAGCTGCTGGCCTCTGATTGGCCAGCGGCTGGCATTGGAAATGCAGTTCTGGGAAACAGTCTCTGTGTGGCAATTCAGCGCTGCTGTCGGCGGCTCCTCCTGGACCAGGTCGGGATCGTCAAGGGGTCTGTGCCTGCGGGCCGCATAAAGCAGCCTCAGGGGCCGCATGCGGCCCGCGGGCCGCGTGTTTGAGACCCCTGCACTACATGCATGTCCTTCACTACAAAAGAGGGTTCCCATAACTTTAGTTTATGACCTTCTTGCATAATGAAATGTCAGGGCTGTTCCTTCTCACCTCTCTGTGAGTAAATTGATTTAAAGGGACTCTGTCAGCACAGAATAACTGTTCGAGCCACGTATAAAAGCTTGGAGCTTCACGGCGGGGAATATCATTTATATACACCTTCCCATCTGCTTGGTTTCCATCTATCACCACTCTTCTCTGGCCCCATAAAGCCAGAGCTATCTATCAAAGGAGGGGGGTGGAGAAAGAGGGAAAACAAGCAGATGGGAAGGTGTATTTAAATCATTGGTCCCGTCGTGAAGCACTCAGTGACGGGATTTAGTTTGAACAGTCATTCGGTGCTGACAGAGTCCCATTAAAGGGACTCTATCTGGCAATGTCCAGAGCCACTCACTTCCGATGACATTACACAATAGGCTTATGTGCACAATATGTTCTCTTCATTCGAATAGGTTAGGACACCTACACATGTCTCGTCAGGCACGCGTGTCATAATGTGACTAGCAGCACACAGTACCGGTGAGAAAAGTAAGACATCGCCGGATAACCCTTTTAAACATTACTACTAGGGATGAGCGGACTCGTGGATGTTCGGGTTTGGCCAAACTTTATAAAAAAGTTTGGTTCAGGTACCAGAACGGTACCCAAACTTGATCTTCAACTTCATTCAAGTGCATGGGGGGGCCTGAATATCCGACGCTTCCAACGCTGTCATCTATATGACAGCATGGGAAACACCAGCTCTGACTGGTGGTAACCTTACTGAAGTCAACGCTGGTCACATCCACTGGGTATCGCGGTTCCCACGATGTCACACAGAGGATAGTGTGTGAGCCAGCGGCTGTGACCAGCGGTGAAAAGCTTACCGCCGGTCAGGTGTCGGCTGATGACTACTACTGTCATCAGCTTCACCTGCTCTCGTTGATAGCAGCAAGAGCAGGTGACGCTGATGAGAGTATTCAGCAGCTGACACCTGTGCATAGCTGTGACTTTACTGCTATCCACAGGCGCTGGAGACCAAGAAAAAGATGGACATGGAATCGGGATTACTTTGTGGGATCATTTCATTAATAAATGGGTGTACGAGGTGTGGGGGAGTCTTTTTCGAATACAATTTTTTTTTCTGTGTGTGTTTATTTTTACTACTGGGTCAGTAATGGGGGGGTGTCTGCACCTCTCCGTTACTAACCCCAAGCAAGAATTACCCCGATTGCCAACGCACCAGTGCAATCAGAAAGAGCTCAGGCTAAGCGCCAGAAATGGTGCATCAATTATGATGCGCCACTTCTGGGGCGACTGCAGTCTGATATTTGTAGGTTGGGAATGGACCAATAACCATGGGCCTATTTTAAGCATGCATCTGTCTGCTTTCCCTTAGTTGGTTATTAAAAATAGGAGCCCCCACGTCGTTTTTTTTTAATATTTATTTATTACTAATGAATAAAGTAGTTAATGAAAAAAACTATATGGGGTCCACCACCTTATTTTTAATAACCAGTCAGAGGAAAGCAGGCAGCTGTGAGCTGTTGTTAATATTCTGGAAAGGGGCCAATATCCATGGATCTTCTCAGCCTGTTAATAACAGCTCACAACTGTCTGCATAGCCCTTACTGGTTATTAAAAAGGGGGGGGGGGGAGTCCCCAAAAAATGACATGGGGTCTCTCCTATTTTTAATAACCAGCAAAGGCTAAGCAGACAACTGGGGGATGATATTAATAGGCTGGAAAGGGGCCTCGGCTCTTCCTGTTTTCCTGGTGCGTTGGCAAGTGGGGGTAATGGTTTTGGGGTTGATGTCAGCTCTGCAGTGTCCGCTGACATCAAGCCCAGGGGTTAGTAAAGGAGAAGCGTCTATAAGATACCCCCATTACTAACCCCGTAGTCAAAACCAATAAACACACACACACACACAGAGTAAAGTCCTTTAATTGTAAAATGCACTTCTCGACCCTCTTTTACCCATTTTTTACCTTTAAAAAATAAAATAATCCAAAGGGTTAAGCCGTAAATCCATCCTACGACGATCTCCGACTCTGCTACATCTGGATGCAATGCTGAGCGGTGACTGCTCAGCACTGCAGCCGGAACACAATGACAGTAGCGTGTAAATCCAACTGCTGCGACGAGCGCTGACATCAGTAAGGTTATCGCAGTTCACAGCCGATGAACTGCAGTAACCTTACTGACGTCACCGCTCGCAGCATGAGACATTTCAGTTGTGGGCTGCCAATACATGGTTGTGATGGAGCCGGAAGTGCCCACACCAAAAAAGCTTGTTGATTGGCTGCACTGCAAGTTTTCAACACGCTTTGTTCAGGCTGCCGAACCCAAACATTAACACGGACTTTCGTGAGAAGTTCTTGTTTGGGGTTCATGCACGGACACTAGGTGTCCTATATGGACCCCGAACTTTAACGTTCGGGTTTGCCTGTCACTAATTACTAACCCACTTCCATCCTTGCGTGTGAGTTTTTTTCCTATGTTGTTGGTTCTATGCAGAAAGGGAGGTTAGGATTAACCCCCTCACACATGCCTGTCACTTATCACCTCCCCTCAATGCACTCAAACTGATATAGAGATTATTCCTGACCCCTTACCTGTCACCTCCTCCCCCTGACCTGTCTCCAATTGAGTGGAGATGGTTGGTAGAATTATTATAGGGTATGTTCACACATGCTGGATTTGTTTCTACATTGAACTCTGCATAACAAATCCACAACAATTCATTCAGATTTTGGTGTGGATTTTTAGTTATATTTTTTGCATTCTTCCTTTTCTAAACCAGTCCACCAAAAATATATATGAAAAGCTATACTAGCCGACTTGCTTCAGCGGCTACACTTCCCTGGTTCCCCGCCGGCCTCATGGACTTCAGAGACGTTTTCTTGGTCAACCCTCAAAAACACAAAGTAGTAGGACATCAGAATGATAAAGATCCACTATATTCTGGGTAGGGAAGACAAAAACTGCACACAGGAGCCCTCACTGGGGCCAAAAGTGCTTTTTTTTTTTTTGTATTCGCTGTCTGAATTACCCTAAGTGGGTTATTGTCATGTTGATGTCCTACTAATTTTTTACTTTTGATGGATGCAAACTGATCCATTTGAAGGACTTTGGCATTACTAATAATATTGCCTTTATTTTGTGACTTCTGTACTGCTTTAAAACCTTTCTAATTGAGATGTGTTGTGTCCAAACAGGAGAAATCGCAGCTTTCACATGACAGCACATTACCTAACAGGGCAGCAAGGCTCCAGGGATGTGCTGCCAGTAAAGCACTGGGGAGTGGGGAATATAGGGATCTTATAGTATTGTTTTGTTTTTAAACTTACATCCACTGTGTATACAAAAAAATAAGAGTAAGATTGAAAATTGGCTAAAAGTTTTCTAACCTTGATTTTATTTTTAGGCCAAATTGCCAAGCCTTAGTCTGAACTCCTGCCAATATATTGTTTGTTCACAAGTAATAAGCTTTGTTCTTTATGCACATATAATAAATATTTCACTTATCGCTGTCTCTCTCATATTGTAGTCTTCTTTTTTGTGTTGTCATGAATGAGATAGTTGTATAAGATGGTTATAGACTTGTGTTGCTCTCCGTATTAGATGGTAAATCAATACAAGCCATTGATTGCTATTGTGGTACTTGTACAAGGGGTTTCCTTTCTTCCACCCATTTTTCTTGTGTGCTGAATATTTTTATATGGATTTTTCCTTTCATTTTATAGAGTGTTTTTGTTATTTCAGTGTATCTGGCCGCCTGCGGAGAAACATTAAACATCGATTTTGCGCTGCCATTTACTGATTTTGTTCCAAGTACATGCAGTACTAGATTTTCCTTAAGAGTAAGTATCATTGCCTTAAAGGTCACCTACTAAGCAATTTGTACGAAAAAAAATGTCTTTTGGTTTGGGCATGTGAGCAGGACGTGTGGAAAATGAAGCCAATAAGTATATATATGATTGATTTTAACCTTGGGGTATGTGCACATGTTGAATATTTGCAGCCTATTTTTCTGCAGTAAAAATGTGTCACTTGACCGGAAAAACACTGCAAACCAGAAGTGTGTTTTTGATGCTTTCACTTTTTTTTTCAAAATTCAATTTTTATTGAAAGGTTATATAATTTTCAATTACAAAAATACAAAAAAAGAAGACGAAACAGGACAATATTTATTTTATTTAACTCACTTATATAGCGCCATTAGTTCCACAGCGCTTTACAGACATTATGGGCTCACAATCTACATTCCCTATCAGTATGTCTTTGGAATGTGGGAGGAAACCGGAGAACCCAGAGGAAACCCACGCAAACCCAGGCAGAACGTACAAACTCTTTGCAGATGTTGTCCTTTGTGGGATTTGAACCAGGACCCCAGCGCTGCAAGGCTGCAGTGCTAACCACTGAGCCACCGTGCTGCTCTGTCATCAGTATATCCTAGAATATAAGTATAACGTCCAATAAAACATCAAGTTATAGGAAGAAAAAGAAGGGAAGGGAACATTTTATGCCATCAGTATTACAATTATGAGGTTACTAAAATCTAATGTAAACCATACTGTCACACAAGGTGAGGGAAAGACTAAGTGCAACACGAAGGGAAGGAAGCTCAAACACTAGAGAAAGGGAGTGGAGTCCCCTAGGCGGATCTAATATTACCCTGCCTACCCTACTGTCTCTATATAGGTTCCACACCTATCGCCAAGCAGGAACCAGAGCCCTGAATGACCCTAGAGCTTGGCCCTAGATAGGGAGGGGGCAGGGTGAGCACTAGTCAAGCCCCACTACAAACTAAAGACAACAAGGTAGACAAACAAAGGGGATACACTTAACTTGAGAAGACACCAGAGAGATCACTCCTACTGACCTTCAAGGGTACCAGAGAAGAAACTAGCCAACTGCTAGTGCTCCAAGCCAATACAGAGGTACATAGAACTATCACCGGCGCCTCGCTGGAGAGACTGAGAGTTTTTAACTACCAAGCAAGGGTTTGTCATTCAGCAGCAGAAGGTGGAGGTATCTGCTGAGTCCTAAAGGAAGAAGGATATAACAATACTAAAGAGATGAGGGTATCAAGAAGGCGTCTGCAATGCTAAGCGCAGTGACCTTCTGCAGCCGCTCCAGAGCTACTGTCTACACCTGACTCACCCGTGACACATACATGGCTTAGCCAGGTGCGGAGCATAATCAGTACAGAGAAGAAACCATCGGAGAAAAGGGTGGGTCACATCAGTCTGATGAAAGACAGTAGGCACCCGATTCCTGGAATTCAATTCAGTCTCTCCAAGTCTCACAGTATCTATCACAGTCAGTGGGGGATTGGGCAATCAAATGTTCCATCCTATTTAGAAGAGCTATTTCAGAAAACCACTCTTCCAGATTAGGTAGAGAAGTACTTTTCCAGTGACGAGGAATGATATTCTTAGCAGCCTGTATAAGGTAGTTTATTAAAAATCTTTTGTATCTGGTGAAACTAGTTGGTATCATAAAGAGTAAAAGAGATTCTTGAGAGTCGGGTACAGAGAGACTAGCCATTTTTTGAATAGTCTGAATTACTTGAGTCCAGAAACCTCTTATGATGGTTCAACTCCACCAAATGTGTCATCGTCCCCTCTTCCACCACATCTCCAGCATCTATCCAGTATTGCAGGAAAACACTTATGAAGTAATACGGGAACCCGGTACCATCTGGAGATAATCTTAAAGGAGGTCTCTTGAGCTTTGGTTGCAATGGAAGTTTTGTGAGCAAATTGAAAAATTTAGCCCATTGCGAGTCCTCAAAAGATTTGCCCAATACTTTTTCCCATGCAGCGCAGTAGGGTGGTCTGACAGTTGTAGTATAGGCTATTAGGTGTTTATAGAGCCTTCACTTTTTATGCATTCATTTAAATGGGTGAAAAACACTGACAGAATTGAAAAAAGCGCATTGATAGTTAAAATATGAAAGAAAGAAAAGAGCAGCTTGAGCATTCAGAAATCTCATTCATTTTGCTGGTATCATAAAAAAAAATTCACAATAAAACCCACTGAAAAAACGCTGCAAGTACTCAATGTGTGCACAAGCCCTTAGTATGAAGCGTAGTATGATAAATTGGAAATACTTTTCCACATACAAAATTATTATTATTGCAGACAGTCAGTACATTTATATATTGATGCATTGCAATTTGTGTGTATGTTGATATCCTCAGAACCCAGATAAATGTTATATTTCATTTCTAGGGGGGAGATGTAGATCTGCATTTGTATTTACCTGACTGCCACCCAAGTAAATATTCCCTCCTTACATTGGTAAAAGACAGTCATCTGAATAAAACCAGTCCCGACACTTGCAACTCAGCGGAGAATCAAAGTGGGCAAAAAAATTGCAAGCCAAAATGGAGAAATGTAACGAAAGGCGGGTAAGACTTGTTTTTCCGCCTCCTTCCTTCTGGCATACAAACTGATGCTCCTTATGCATGTGTATATCATTACATTATCCTTGGTTGAGATTTTTTCTCTGTAAAACAGGTCTGGATGGGTGGAGTGCTGGACTGTTCCCTCGGTTCTGTTAAACATTGACTATACCTGGCATCCAATATATCCCCAAAAGGCTGATGAACAACTTAAACAGTCATGTAAGTTAACTGATCACATTATCTATTTATTTTTGGTGCTATCCAACATTCAATGATGAGAATGATGAGAACATGGCACACTCCCTTTTACTGTTCTATAATGCAGATGTCAGAAATGCAATGCGCAGAGACACGAAGTGAGGGCAGTCAGAGATGTGCAAAAACTATATATATATAATATATATATTAGCTGTACTACCTGGCTTCGCCCGGTTTAGTAACTGCTGTTAGCAAAATAGAATGTGTTAACAAAAATTTATTCTCCACACAAAAACCACAAAACAAATAGATAGAAATGTAATTATTAAAAGGCAAAAACTAAGCTAATAGAAGCATTTCACAACATATATTTCAACACCAGAGATATTCCACACAGATTTAACTACTTGGCCAAGTAATGTAAAGTAATCTTCTACTCCTTATTCGAGAGCCTTTTGATAAACGACATTCTTAGTTCTTCCTTCAGGTGCAAACACGAACAGATTTTTGGCTGTTCCAACTCTTGAACAGGCCACATAAAGTTGACCATGAGAAAAGCATGGAGATTGTAAATCGATTCCAACTACTTTCAAGGACTGTCCCTGAGCCTTGTTGATGGACATAGCAAATGCCAGTCGAACAGGAAACTGGAGGCGCTTAAAATCAAAAGGCAAATCAGATGGAATGAGAGGAATTGTTGGAATGAAAACATCTTCTCCTGTGGCACATCCTGTCAAAATGGTTGCCTCAATTACATGTGGAAACAGGTTCTTAATCAAGAGTCTTGTTCCATTACACAGCTTTGGTGGATCCAAATTTCTCAATGGCAGAATAGGTGCTCCAGGTTTTAGAATGAGGTTGTGAGGAGGAAGTCCTTGTGCTTTGTTATACTGAGAATGTCCTTTGTTGCAAAATAGAAGCTGAGCTGTGATTGGTTGCTATTGGCAGCCTGATAAATCTTTGTGAGATGCGTTTTGTGTGTGCTGAGGGTGGTATATGTGTTCAAGCACGTGGTAGTGTGTGGCGCATTTTGTTACAACTCTCCTGTTAGGTTTTTTTTAGTTTGCTGGTCACATGACCATTTTGCCTATTTAATCCGGCTCCGCCCTCCTGGCTTTGCTGGACTTCATTTGTATTTACTACTGTTGAGCTAGCTTGTTGCTCTGTTGCCGTTCTCTGTTAGTTTTGCTAGGTCTTCTGACCCCTATGCCTTTTTGTTGTGTGTTTGTCTTTGACTGCTACTATTTCTGCTAGGAGGTGTCCAACTTTTCCCAGTCCCTAGATCTTGTAGGGATCCCTCCCTCACATCTATAGGTCTGCGTTCAGACTAGCCGAGGACTTTAGCGGGTCTGATCGCAGGATCAGGTTCCCCGTTACATCGTAGGGATCTAGTTTAGTTCTATTGTAGGGACAGATCTCCTCTCTTTCCTTAGTCTCTGTAGCAGATCATAACAGTAAGTCCAGCCATAAAAAAAAAAATTTTCTCTAAGGAAAGACCTCCAGTTTTCCATCATGGTCTCGGTGCAAGATTTGGCTCAACGCTTGCAGGGACTCTCTCTGGAGGTGACCAAGCTCCAACAACACGTGAGTAGCTGTTCTGGAGCGCATTTTGTGGAACCTAAGGTACGTCTGCCTGATCTATTTTTTGGCGAACAACAAGATTTTTTTTCTTTTAAAAATGCTTGTCTATTATATTTTCGTTTGAGACCCGGATCCTCTGGTGATGAATCACAGCACATAGGGATCATAATGTCACTTTTGCGCAAAGATCCTCAGGGATGGGCCTTCTCTCTCCAACCTAGTGATCCGTGCTTTAGATCAGTGGATAGTTTTTTTTCTGCTTTGGGTTTGTTGTACGATGATCCTGATCGTGTCTCATCTGCTGAGTCTGAATTAAGACGTTTGAGGCAGGGATCAGGTAATGTGGAAAAATATTGTTCTCACTTCCGTCGGTGGTCTGCCCAGGTGGGGTGGAACGATTTTGCTTTGAAAAGCTTGTTTCTTGCAGTGCTATGTGAAAGGGTAAAGGATTTACTGATTGCTTATCCCACACCTGGAAACTTGCAGGAGGCAATGCAATTAGCTATACGGGTGGACAGGAGACTGCGTGAAAGGGTTAATGAGAGCAAATCCTCTGCTATGTCCGCTTCGAGTCCTGAGAGGTTCTGTGCTGACAATGGAGAGCCGATGGAAATTGGGGCGATGGCACCCCGCTCTCAGGAAAAAGACCGCCGACTTTCTGAAGGCTTGTGTTTCTATTGCGGAAATTCTGGTCATTTTATTAAGAGCTGTGTGCTTCGTAAGAAGAAAGAAAAAAAAATGGTCAGTCATGCTCGTATTGCCTGTTTAAATTCTAAGGGAGTATTCCTATCTGCCACTACTGCTGCTCAGGATGAATTAATTGAATTTCGGGTATTTGTGGATTGTGGATCTACTCTGAATGTGATTGATGGGGGATTCTTGGAAAAACTTAGATTAGAACCTAAAACTTTGTCATCCCCTATTGCTGTGGTTTCTGTCGATGGCTCTCCCTTGAAGAGTGTTACTCACAAGGTCTGTGAATTTCCCCTCACTGTTAATGGTATTCATCAAGAGAATTTGGATTTGGTGGTATTGGATAATTTGCCTTCTCCAGTAATATTGGGGTTACCCTGGTTAAAATTGCACAATCCTGTACTGGATTGGTCTACCAATGAAATTAAGTCCTGGAGCCCTAAGTGTTATGACAAGTGTTGTAACGGGCGCATTGCTGCTGTGGATAGAGGGGAATTGCCTGTACCTATTCAGGATTTTTGGAGAGTTTTTTCTGAGGAGGAGTCGCAGGTTTTGCCTCCCCATAGAGACTATGATTGTACCATTGAATTTGTCCCTGGCGCGACTCTTCCTAAGAGTCGTTTATTTAATCTTACTATTCCTGAAAGAAAGGCTTTGGAAGAATACATACTGACAAGCTTGGCCGCCGGTCACATTAGGCCTTCCAAGTCTCCTGTGGCTGTTGGATTTTTTTTTGTAAAAAAAAAAAGATGGCGGTTTACGTCCTTGTCTGGACTTTCGTGAGATTAATAAAATTACTGTACGCAATCCTTACCCACTGCCATTGATTCCTGATTTATTTAACCAGTTAGTGGGGGCCAAGTGGTTCTCTAAAATTGATCTCCGGGGGGCATACAATTTGTTGCGCATGAAGGAGGGTGATGAATGGAAGACTGCTTTTAACACTCCTGTGGGTCATTTTGAGAATCTGGTTATGCCTTTTGGTCTCACCAATGCTCCAGCATTTTTTCAGAATCTTATTAATGATATCCTTAGACCTTTAATCGGCAAAAATGTGGTTGTGTATTTGGATGACATTTTGATTTATTCGCCGGATCTGGAGTCTCATTGGCGGAGCGTACGTGAGGTATTACAGTTATTAATGGACAATTCGCTTTTTGCTAAGCTGGAGAAATGTGAGTTCGCTGTACAGAGAATTAGTTTTTTGGGCTACATTATCTCCAGTGAAGGTTTTGAGATGGACCCGGTTAAAGTTCAAGCTGTGCAGGAATGGCCTAGGCCTATTGGTTTGAAATCGATACAGAGGTTTTTGGGTTTCGCCAATTATTACAGAAAATTCATAAAACAATTTTCTATTGTCAAACCGCTGACTGATCTCACCAGGAAAGGTGCTAATGCGGTTCAGTGGACTTCTGAGGCCATTGAAGCTTTTGTGTTTCTAAAGGAGAGGTTCACCTCTGCTCCCATCCTTATGCAGCCTGATGTGACTAAGCCGTTTTTGGTTGAGGTTGATGCTTCTTCGGTTGGGGTTGGTGCGGTGTTGTCTCAGGAAAACAAGGATGGAGTACATCCCTGTGCCTTTTTTTCAAAAAAATTTTCCGAGACTGAACTTAATTACGATATTGGTAATCGGGAATTGCTGGCGATTAAACTCGCATTTGAACACTGGCGTCATCTCTTGGAAGGTGCTGAATTTCCCATTCAGGTTTTCACTGATCATAAAAATCTGATCTATCTTGATGCTGCCAAGCGCTTGAATGCCCGTCAGGCTAGGTGGGCACTTTTTTTCTCGCGGTTTAATTTTTCCGTTGCTTACATCCCGGGTACCAAGAATGTTAAAGCGGATGCTTTGTCTCGCAGCTTTTCTCCCATGGTCGGTGTTGAGGAGGAAGAGGAGACCATTTTACAAGAAGGTGTTGTGATTGCTGCTTTGGACTCCATTTTGGAGGATGAGATTCTTAAAGCACAGGAGAATGCCCCATCTAACACTCCCCATGGGAGGTTGTTTGTGCCTAGGACCTTTAGGAGAGATTTGTTTGTTGAGTGTCATGAGTCTCGGTTGGCAGGTCATCCAGGAATTTCTGAGACCAAGAGACTTGTGGGTCGCAGTTTTTGGTGGCCTGGATGGCAGAAGGAAGTCATTAAGTGGGTGCGCCAATGTACTGTGTGTGCAAGATCCAAGTCTTCGCATGCTCCTGCTGCGGGGTTGCTTTGCCCTCTGGAGGTTCCTAGTGCACCTTGGACACATCTGGCTATGGACTTTATTACTGACCTTCCTTCCTCTGAAGGTTTCACGGTCATCTGGGTGGTCGTGGACCGTTTTAGCAAGATGTGTCACTTGGTTCCCTTCATCAAACTGCCTTGCGCTAAGACACTCGCCAAGGCCTTTGTCAAGGAAATTATCAGACTACATGGTGTTCCTACTGACATTGTTTCTGATAGGGGACCTCAGTTCGTGGCTCGTTTTTGGCGTGCCTTTTGTGACAGGTTGGGAGTTCATTTGTCGTTTTCATCCGGATATCATCCTGAGTCTAATGGCCAGACAGAAAGGAAGAACCAGGATGTTGAGCAGTTCTTGGGTTGTTTTGTGGCAGACAATCAAGAGGGGTGGTCTGAGTTTCTGCCACTTGCTGAATTTGCTCTTAACAACCATACATCCTCTTCTGCTGGGTGTTCGCCTTTTTTTTGTTGTTCTGGGAGACATCCGTCTTTTGGGTCATTTTCCAAATTGGTTTCGGCTGTGCCTGAGGAGGAGAGTTTTTCCAGTGATTTGGAGAGAGTTTGGACGGATGTGCGTGGTAATCTTCAGGAGGCTAACAAGAAATCTGAGAGGTACTTTGATAGGAAACGGCAAGAGGTTTTGTTTGCTGTTGGTGACATGGTTTGGTTGTCCTCTAAGAATCTGCGATTGAGGATTCCTTCTAAAAAATTGGGTCCCAAGTTCGTAGGGCCCTTTAAGGTACTTCAGATAGTTAACCAATCTGCTGTTAGGCTGGAGGTTCCTACGTCCTGGAGGATTAATCCGGTGTTTCATGTTTCTCTGTTGAAAAAAGCTGATGTGTCGGATGGTGACGCCTCTGCCACTGTACCTCCGGTGGTGGAGGACGGGGAATATGAAATGTCCCGCATCCTAAATTCTAGACGGTATAGAGGGAGTTTGCAGTATCTCGTCGCTTGGAAGGGTTTCGGACCTGAGGATAACTCATGGGTGAGGGCGGATGATGTTTCTGCTCCCAGACTTGTCCGAGCGTTTCACAGGAGGTTTCCTGGTAAGCCTGGGCCTAGGGGATCCGGAGGATCCTCTTAGAAGAGGGGGTACTGTTACAACTCTCCTGTTAGGTTTTTTTTAGTTTGCTGGTCACATGACCATTTTGCCTATTTAATCCGGCTCCGCCCTCCTGGCTTTGCTGGACTTCATTTGTATTTACTACTCTTGAGCTAGCTTGTTGCTCTGTTGCCGTTCTCTGTTAGTTTTGCTAGGTCTTCTGACCCCTATGCCTTTTTGTTGTGTGTTTGTCTTTGACTGCTACTATTTCTGCTAGGAGGTGTCCAACTTTTCCCAGTCCCTAGATCTTGTAGGGATCCCTCCCTCACATCTATAGGTCTGCGTTCAGACTAGCCGAGGACTTTAGCGGGTCTGATCGCAGGATCAGGTTCCCCGTTACATCATAGGGATCTAGTTTAGTTCTATTGTAGGGACAGATCTCCTCTCTTTCCTTAGTCTCTGTAGCAGATCATAACACATTTTGTGTGTGTGTTCATATCCCTGTGTGTGGTGAGTATGAGTATCCCATGTCGGGGCCCCACCTTAGCAACTGTATTGTATATACTCTTTGGCTCCATCGCTCTCATTCTTTAATTCTCCCTTGTTCACATGTGGCAGCTGTCAATTTGCCTCCAACACTTTTCCTTTCACTTTTTCCCCATTATGTAGATAGGGGCAAAATTGTTTGGTGAATTGGAACGCGCGGGGTTAAAATTCCGCCTCACAACATAACCTATGATGCTCTCGGGGTCCAGACGTGTGACTGTGCAAAATTTTGTGGCTGTAGCTGCGACGGTGCAGATGCCAATCCCGGACACACACACACACACACACACACACACACACACACACATTCAGCTTTATATATTGGATATATATAATAGTAACAAGGTCTCTCGAGCCTTGGATAGCGGGATCCGGACCTTGTCGGTTGATGCGCAATGTTGGGCACTGTGAAATCACTCAGTACCACAAGCAGATCCCGGCTCTCCTCAGCGGCCGCGGTACTCGAGGGACCTCTGCGGTGAATCCGGCATTTGTTCACCGGCGTCCGCCTGTGCTGCCTCGTAGGTCTCTGCCTCCGACCTGTCAGGCTGGTTTCCACAGCGCATCCCGCGCACGTTTCCTTCTCTCTGCAGCTTGGCGCCGAAATCACCTCAGGTTTGGCGCGCTTGACCTTTTATATTTAAAAACTCCTCACTAGACGTCACCTGACCGGGTCTCACGTTCAAATCTGTTCCCCCTTCAACATTCCTAAGGCATCTTGGTTCCGTTTGATTGGGGTCAACCAGCAGATGACAATAAGGCTTTTTTACTTCTATTACAGTTCTATGTAACATTTTTTTTTTTTATCAGTATCTCAAATGGAAGAATCCATGCTATCGATGCTGAGGCCTTGCCAGAGAACATCAGAACGAGTCACGTCTCCCACTGCTTTAAGCCGACCTGCACTTGATCCCTCTGAACTGCCTCCAGATAAGCTACATGTGGAGCTAGAGCTCTCGCCTGACTCCCAAGTCATTTTCTACGGACCCCTCTTGAAGGCCTTTCTGTCGATAAAGGTAATGTTTGCTATATTGCTAAATTGTTTATTCTTCCTGCATGCATTGCTTAAAGGGATCCAGTAAGAATAATTTTACTAATGAAACTAGTATGGCTGTAGAACAATAAACTATATTGGCTGGCAATGAGATATCAAGCATTGAAGCCACATAGAAATGATCGTGGAAGTGCGTTGGCGGCATCAGTTTTCCTTATTACACCCTGACAGTTCTGCCTTGCTGATGAAAGTGGTTGATGCCGTTAGGGATAGGACACTTAGGTATCAGCAATTTATGACATGTCTTGTGGGTAGGTCAAAATGTGCGATGTTAGAAATAACCTTTTAATCAAGTTTGATGGTAAACTTCTTTAATTAAAAAAAAGTTTCTTTTTTTAATTTCCATATCACTATTCCTGAAATTTTCACACTGGTCCCAAAGCCTTGTAATAGACTGACACTGTTCTGTAGAGACTTTAGAAGTCATCTAATTTCCTCAAAGTAAGGATAACAGTGAAACAATTAAAGAGTAACTGTCTTTTTAATATTTTTTTTCATACACATGAAAATAAGCAACTTTGTAATATATCTTATTGGAAAATGTGCTTCTTTCTCTAACAAGATTGATCAGTCATTATCAAAAATCTCAATTCTGAGCTAAAATGTGTATTCAGCGAAGACAGACTCTCCCATTACTGAGATAGTAGATGGAATCGCATCAGTAGCATCTGCCATCTAGATAGAAGGGAGAGGAGGGAGGAGCTCTGCCTCTAGATCCTCCACCCATGTAGATAGAAACTTATCAGTAGCAGCTGCCATCTTCTATCTCAGTAATGGAAAAGTCTGTCCTCACTGAATACAGATTTTAGCCAGGAACATTCTCCCACATAGCCACCTCCTGTTTTTTGAACAAGGTGGCCTATGCATATGTAGCTTCTGTTAAGCACGTTCTGAACCTTTATCCACAGCTCTGAGAAGATGTTAGAATTAAAGGGAATCTGTCACCCCCTGAGAATTATAACCTATAAATATGGGCATACTGGTGATAGAAATGTAAATCTATACCTACCTGTAGGCCTCATATTAGAGGTCTTCTTGCTGTGAAATTTCTTTTTATTAATTCTGGTTTCTGATGCCTTGTGGACCCCCAAGAAATCCCCGCCTCCTTTATTAATTATAATGTTTCGCCCCTACCCTGCACGTCACAGTGCCCTGTGACGTGCAGTTGCATCTGCCAAATCCCGCACCTGCACACTTCACTTTTTAGGCAAGGCGCACTTCTTCATCCCTTCTATGTTCATTGTACAGCAGGGATTTTGTGCGCAGGCGAGTCACTGTGACTTGCGCACCAGTGACCTCCGGCGTACGCAACACTAAGGTGCTCTCCTCACTTCCTCCCGGCATCGTTATCGCTAGAAACCATATATATACACACATATGTATGTTTATATATATATATATATATATATATATTAGTTCCTAACGCTGACATATATAGTTCCTAGCGCTGACAATGCCGGGAGGAAGTGAGGAGAGTATGCCTCATTTAATTCATCATTTTGGTAAAATAGTTTGCCATCTATGAACTCTGACTCTCTCCATACTAAGCCACCTCACTGTGCTAGGTCTCAGGGGGCTTGCCAACTTCCTAATACATAATGGTCGGGAGTGACCACTGGATTAAATGGCCTTTACATATATCCATGTGAAATAAGTTGTAAAAAAGTTTGGTATGCATCTGTAATAAATATTGTGCACAGCCATAAATATATTATGTCTGCAGTATTCTATTCACACAAGAAATTGCACCATTAAATATACTTCATTCTATAACATCAGCCTCCAATGTTCTTTATTTTCTTTGACCCTACCCTGCTCAATTATCTGCCATCTGATGTCATGAACCTGATGATTCATTCATAAGAAATGCTTCACTACTGTTTCAGTTTTTGTTCTGTTCACTTTTACCTATATCCTTCTTAACCTCTTGTTGTCTTTCCTTTTGTTTTCGTGTCTTTGATATCTTTGTACGTGATTTGTGTTCTGTTGATCTTAAATTTTGTTTCTCAAGCTCTGTCCAACAAAGGCTTTATCAAAGGGACACTTTAGCAGATATGTACCATCTCTAATATTGCACGTGATAAATCCTCTCATAGGTATTTTCAGAATGTTCCTGGGATAACGGACAAATTCCCATTTAGACATTTCACTGCAGTTTTGGAAATCCAGGCAGACAAAACCGTCTTTTCATCAAGTCGCAGCAAATGTCTGTCTATTGCCTTTGGTCTAGGGTGAACATTAGTCTTAATGAGCTTGTTAGTGACCGTCCTTCACGGTATGCAAATAAAGGGTATTTAGGAAACAATGATCCACAATTGGAATCATACTACAGAATACTATTTCCTAACAAGAGGGGGTGTTTTACAATAGGTAGAAGTAGACACAAAACGTATAAAAGTACAATATATAAGCCTTTAATGCGATTAATTGCTTTTGCGGTCTTCAATATGTTAGACGCACAACACAAACATTACGGTCTCACGTGACTGGACACAGACACGATACTGACAATGTTTTTTTTAAGCAAAGTCTTTCATGTCATCTTGCTATTAAACCGGAAAAGAATTTTGAGATGGGGTCAAAGTTACACCTCTAGAAGAGAAAAGTAGTGAAACACCAAATATAAAGAAAACACTAAATTCAAAAGAATCTTCTTGAATCTATCAATTGCAAGTTTAGTGTGTATATCCATATCCTTTCATAATGGTGTTCTAGTCTCTCAACAATGATACTTCCCTAGATCTCTTCTCTGCGAGAAGGTGTTTAAATGGCTTTGCTTAGTTGTTTGAGCCCTTTGAGTTTCTGTAGCAAATTTCTTTACATCATGGAATAGCCTTTCTTTCTTGCTAAACCTTTTTTCCACTGTGTTTATGACGTTGTCTCTTAGGGATAATTGTAGTTATCTTGCGGACTTTGTGCTGACAAGGAATTATATTTGAAGCGATAACTGCTTCAGCTCATCCTTTTCTACGATAGTATTTAAATGTACAATACATTTTAGGGTTGTAGCGATTTTTGCCCTTTCCATGAGGTCATACTGTGGCGACCAAAAGTTTTGCTTTTTTTTTTTTAAAAGTGTGATTACTTCTGTCCGGTTGTTGTGATGACATTTTCTTGGTGATTTTAGTAAACTGGAAGGAAATGGTTGTCAGCTATAAGGGCGAAAATTGTGTTTTGCACTATTCTATCCTTTTATGTGTTAATTTTGAACATTTTCATGGGCCAAATGTTTTGCATATTTTGTCATGGGTAGTCGATTTTGCCTAAATTTTTTTTTTATTTTTTAATATGGGTGTTTTTATGTTAAAACATGGCAAAGACAAAGGCAGATTTATCACCAGATGTCGGGAAGCTTATTATTCTGAGAGTAAAGTCAGGCAAAAGCCAAAAAGAGGTAGCTATGGAATTCCGTTGTTCTCAGAGTCACGTATATTAAAGAAAAAAAAAAGAAGGTTATGGCACTGCTGACTAACCTAAGAGTGAACGACCACAGAAAACTTCCTCCAGAGTCGATAACATTATTAAAGAAGTCAGTTTCTGATGTCCATAAAAGTGTTGTATGGATTTTGCACGAAATGAACGAAAAATATGGGGTCGAAGTGAGTCGCCAAACTGTGGAGCGACGGCTAAGAGCAGTAGGGTTAAATGCACAAGATCCAGTCAAGAAGGCTTTCATCTCTGCAAAGAACCGGAAGGCTTGACTTGAGTTTGCCAAAGAACACAGCCAATGGAAAGAGACAAATTGGTCTAAGGTGTTGGGGTCATGTGAATCCAAGTTCAATATGTTTGGTAGTGATGGCAAGCACTATACAGTGGGGGAAATAAGTATTTGATCCCTTGCTGTTTTTGTAAGTTTGCCTACAGACAAAGACATGAACAGTCTATAATTTTAAGGGTAGGTTAATTTTAACATTGTGAGAAAGAATATCCCAAAAAAAAATCAAGAAAATCACGTTGTATAAATTAGATAATTTTTTTTTGCATTTTGCAGTGAGAAATTAGTATTTGATCCCCTACAAACCATTCCTGGCTCCTACAGACCAGTTAGACGCTCCTAATCAACTCGTTACCTGCATTAAAGACAGATGTCTTACATAGTCACCTGTATAAAAGACTCCAGTCCAGAGACTCAATTAATCATTCAGACTCTGAACTCTACAACATGGGCAAGACCAAAGAGCTTTCTAAGGATGTCAGGGACAAGATCATAGACCTGCACAAGCTGGAATGGGCTACAAAACCATAAGTAAGACGCTGGGTGAGAAGGAGACAACTGTTGGTGCAATAGTAAGAAAATGGAGGAAATACAAAATGACTGTCAATCGACATCTATCTGGGGCACCGTGCAAAATCTCATCTCTTGGGGTATCCTTGATCATGAGGAGGAAGGTGAGAGATCAGCCTAAAACTACATGGGGGAACTTGTTAATGATCTCAAGGCAGCTGGGACCACAGTCACCAAGAAAACCATTGGTAACACATTACGCCTTAAAGTCTTAAAATCCTGCAGTGCCGCAAGGTCCCCCCGCTCAAGAAGGCACATGTGCAGGCCCATCTTAAGTTTGCCAATGAACACCTGGATGATTCTGTGAGTTATTGAGAGAAGGTGCTGTGGTCAGATGAGACAAACATTGAGCTCTTTTGCATTAACTCAACTCGCCGTGTTTGGAGGAAGAAGAAAGATGAGTACAACCCTAAGAACATCGTCTCACCTGTGAAGCATGGTGGGGGAAACATTATACTTTGGGGGTGCTTTTCTGAAAAGGGGAAATGACGACTCCACCGTACTGAAGGGAAGATGGATGTGGTCATGTATCGCGAGATTTTGGCCCACAACCTCCTTCCCTCAGTAAGAGTATTGAAGATGGGTCGTGGCTGGGTCTTCCAGCAAGACAATGACCCAAAACATACAGCCAAGGCAACAAAGGAGTGGCTCAAAAGGGGCACAGTAAGGTCATGGAGTGGCCTAGCCAGTCTCCAGACCTTAATCCCATAGAAAACTTATGGAGGGAGTTGAAGCTCCAAGTTGCCAAGCGACAGACTCAAAATCTTAATTTAGAGATGATCTGCAAAGAGGAGTGGACCAAAATTCCTCATGACATGTGCGCAACCCTCATCATCAACTACAAAAAAAGTTTGACTGCTGTGCTTGCGAACAAGGGTTTTGCCATCAAGCATTGTGTTGTTTACCAGAGGGATCAAATACTTATTTCACACTGCAAAATACAAAAACATTTATCTAATTTATACAATGTGATTTTCTTGATTTTTTTTTTGGATATTCTAGCAATGTTAAAATTAACCTACCCTTAAAATTATAGACTGTTCATGTCTTTGTCAGTGGGCAAACTTACAACAGCAGCAAGGGATCAAATAATTATTTGCCCCACTGTATATACGTCCCAATTTGAAAACGTAATGATGTAAGGTACCAAACTCCTACAGTGAAACATGGTGGTGGCAATGTCATGGTTTGGGGCTGCTTTTCTGCATCTACCATTGGCCCTCTGCATAGAATTTGTGGAAATATGAATGCTACCATGTACAAGGATATTCTGGAGAATGTAATGCTGCCACATGGTAAAACCAAAGTAGGCAGGGGATGGAAATTCCAGCAAGACAATGATCTTAAGCACACATTCATTTTAGTCAAAAATTGGTTAGCAAACAAAAAATGTTCGCCTGTAGCAATGCCCAATCCAGTCACCTGATTTAAACCCTATAGAGAACCATATGAGTTAGGACAACGAGTCGGCACCCGTATCCATAGCAATAAAGATTAATTCTTTGCAGATTTGCAAATGGAATGGAGCAAGATCCCTCAAGATGTCTTGAATACCCTAGTGGCTTCAATGACCCGTCTGTGTGGTGCAGTAAATAAAGCAAGAGGTTATGCTACAAAATACTAAGTTATGGCATTGTAAGCAATGAATTACTCTCTATGTTGTGATCAATAAATAATATATGCAAAACTTTTGGCAGTCAGTTTTCTTTAATTAAATGACCATTCCTATATTCAAAAGCATTTTGGTTAAAATTAAGCTCTTGCATGATGACAACTTCATGCACTTTCAATTCATCGCCAGGAAAATGGCATCACAACAACCAGACAGAAGCAATCACACTTTAAAAAAACTGCTAAACTTTTGGTCGCTACTGTATATTATGGATTTTTGATGTGTTCTGGATGTAAGCTGTTGAGAACAATGTTATTATATGCTGTTTTTTTTTTTTGCTGATTAATATCTCCAACCATTTCAACTGATGAGAAGTATAAATGAATCCAGATCTCCTCTTTATCTCCAGACACCCGAGGAAGGCTGTTGGCAGCCGGAATGCGTTGTTTTTTTATTTCTGTTTTTAATTTTAAAAAATTATTATTTGAAGAGATTTTTGTCAATACTCCATTTTTATCAATTGCCTGCTGTGGGAGCGCCATTCACCTGGGTCTTTCACCACAATCTTGCTTGACTGTAAGATGTTGATGTATGCCTGTGTGTGTTTATATTGTAATATAACCATTAGATATGTCACTGTTGGGATCTATAGCTATAGCTTGCTCCGCAGTTTTATTAACTCTCTTAGAATATCCTGTGGATATTCCAAAAAATGCCTAACACAGCTGTTATACCTTTTAGACCTGATAAAAAAAAGAGATTTGTTTTGAAGAGAAACTCCATTAGATTTATCGGTATCACAGATGTCAGTCATCTTATCTCTGATACAATCCGTTCATATGGAAAATGGCTGTTTTTCGTCACTGCTTATCAAACAAATGGGATCTATGGGAACAATATTCACATAGGCACCATTTCATTAAGACCTGTGTTGTTCAGGGGTGTCTGAAAAGTCAGGGACTGGAGTGTGATTCATGGCATAGGCTCATTGAATTTTAAGAGTGTGTGTTGTCACACCCCCGTCTTGCCCCAGCTCTGCCCATTTTTGCAGAGTTGGCCAAAACTGATGTAATGATGCCAAAAGTCACATAATTTTTGCGCAACTCTTCCTTTTTAAAATTTTTTGTCATTTTAATGTGTCTTCTATCATCCAGAATCCGTGCCATATTTTTCTGTTTGGTTTTGCAGCACAGCTTCATTCATTGAATAGAGAGGAGCTACAATGCCGAGCATAGCCCAAGGACGAGAGTGGCGCTATTTCTGGGAGTTAGATTCCAAATATTTTACATTTCATAAACCCTTTTACTGATGGCGATAATGTTTTTCAAGAACTTCCTGTAGCTATTCTTGAAAGTTTTATACAAGAGAAGAGGCGCCAAAAATTACAGCTAGTCAGATACATTGATTTGCATAATTAGTTGGGATGTGATTATTTAACAACATAATCACCCGAAAGAAAGAGCACAGAAAATTATATTACTGCTCTTCAAGCCTTTGGAGCTAAGAAATTATATTGGGGTTAATAAGAAGGTAATGGAATGCTCTGAAAATTGACCTGTGTAAGATTGTTTGCTAGAGAAACAATCAAGGATTTTTATAAGATGGATTCAAACTGGCCTTTAAAGTGAACCTGTATGTTTTTTTTCTAAATAATCTCAATCAAATATCTTTTAATCATATTTAACAATACTCCTGCAACCTCTTCACGAGGACACAGCTGTCCCGCATACCTAGGAAAACGCCTTTTATGATTATCCCACAGCAAATGTTATTTGACGCCGTGTCGTCCAATGTGTCCATCTGGACTGTGCAGGGCACTTCCTCTGTCGCTGCAATCGCTGCCTCTCCTGCCTTGATTGACGAGGATAACGTCTCGTACGGCATCCACGCAATCTTTTCAACTCTTTCACCTGCACAGTTGGGAATAAGATCTTTGCAGGTGAAACCAGTGCCAAGCACAGTCTGGAGCCACTCATCGGATTGCTCAGAGACATAAGGCGGGGGACAATTATAAAATTATATATACACATTCCTCAGCATTGAAATTGCAAGACCAAGAAGGAAAAGTTGTGGAATTATGGAAATTACAGGGTCGATAGACATGTTAATATTCAAATGATGAAAAAATAAAAACAAAATTTTGAAAACATCTCGACTTATTAAGTATCGAGTATAAGCACCACATACAGATATGCGCACTTACACGCTTTGGCATGCTATCAGTGAGGTTATTAATGGTTTGAAGAATGTTCTGCCATGTTGAATGCACTATGGCACGTAAATCAGCAAGATCCGCTGCTGTCAGCTACCCTTGTAGTTGCTGACCAATGATGTCCCATATGGGCTTGATAGTAAACCGTTCCGGAGACTGGAAGGCCATGGTAGTACTTATAGGCCACTCAGGCTGCTCATAGTAGCCCTAGCAACATGTGGCCTAGCGTTGTTGTGTTAAAAAACAGCTCCTGGGACAAAACTCCTCCATTTTTCAATAATGCTGTTCAGTTGATGGTGGAATATTTAGGAGGGAACAATTTTCATGAAGTAATTTGTTACAAAATTGGCGTCCTATCAAAGTACAATCCATGCTCAAATTCAGCGAGCTCTTTAGAGCGACCCATTTTTTCACAAATGTTTGTAAGTGCAGACTGTAAGGCAGGGGGGCTGGATAGTATACTCCTTCTGGCAATATGACTGAACAAATTATCTGAATTCAGTAATTGAAGGGGTTTTCCTCTTTTTAGAAAATGTTATGCCATATCCTGCAATAGAAAAACAAACTGGGTACTATTTACCCTTCCCACATCCATTACTGCCCTGGTCTCCATTGTTTGACTGCAGTGCTGGTGACATGACGTCACTGCTGCAGCCAATCGCTGAGCTCTGCTGTTCATGCCATCTTCACGGGCAAAGCCACTGAGCTCCGTGATTGGCTGAAGTGCTGTGAATGTGACGTCACCACTGCAGCCAAACAGAGACCGTTGAGGAGGCAGGGAGACCACACTGGTCCCAGAAGGGTAAGTAGTATTCAGTTTGTTATATTTATAATTGTCACAGCATATGGCATAAAGTCTTCTAATAGAGGACAACCCTTGTTAGAGATGACTCCCCATACTTTTGTTCATTTAGCGCGTGTGTGTGTTTATGTATGGGTGTATATAGTATATATTTATAGACAGATATATATATACAGTTGAAACTTGAAGTTTACATACACTATATAAAAAGACACATATGCATGTTTTTCTCAATATCTGATGTGAAATCAGAATAAACCTTTCCCATTTTAGGTCAATTACGATTACCATAATTTTTAATATTTGCCAAATGCCAGAATAATGAGAGAGAATGTTTTAAGGCATTTTTATTACTTGCTGCAAAGTCAAAAGTTTACATACATTTCATTAGTATTTGGTACCATTGCGCTTAAACTGAATGACGTGGGTCAAACGTTTGGGATATCCTTCCACAAGCTTCTCACAATAGTTGGTCGGAATTTGGGCCCATTCCTCCTGACAAAACTGATCCAGGTTTTTAGGTTGCCTTGCTCACACCTGCCTTTTCAGCGTTGCCCATAAATTTTCAATAGAATTGAGATCAGGGCTTTGTGATGTCCGCTCCAAAACATTGACTTTGTTATCCTTAAGCCACTTTGTTACCATTTTGGCAGTATGCTTTGGGTCATTGTCCATTTGGAAGAACCATTTTCACCCAAGCTTTAACTTCCTGGCTGATGTCTTGAGATGTTGCTTCAGTATTGCCACATAATCTTCTTTTCTCGTGATGCCATCTATTTTGTGAATTGCACCAGTCCCTCCTGCAGCAAAACAACCCCACAACATGATGTTGCCATCCCCGTGTTTCACAGTTGGGATGGTTTTCTTAGGCTTCCAAGCTTCTGCCTTTTTCCTCCAAACATAACGATGGTCATTATGCCCAAAAAGATCAATTTTAGTTTCATCAGACCACAGGACATGTCTCCAAAAATTAAGGTCTTTGTTCCTGTGTGCAGTTGAAAACATTAATCTAGCTTTTTAGGTTTCTTTTGGAGTAATGGCTTCATCCTGGCAGAGTGGCCATTCAGCCCATGTTGATACAGTATTCGTTTCACTGTGGATATTGACACAATCTTTCCAGCTTCCGCCATCATCTTCACAAGGTCTTTTGCTTTTGTCCTTGGATTGATATGCACATGTCGGACCAAAGCAAGTTCATCTCTGGGACACAGAACCCATCTCCTTCCTGAGTGGTATGATGGCTAGACATTCCCATCTTGTTTGTACTTGCTTATAATTGTTTGTACAGTTGAACGAGGCACCTTCAGGTATCTTGAAATTGTACCCAAGGATGAGCTAGACTTGTGCAAGTCCACAATTCTCTTCCTGATATCTTGTCTGATTTCTATAGACTTTCCCATGATTCTACACAAAGAAACAGTGTGTTTCAGGTGTGCATTAAAATACATCCACAGGTATGTCTCTAATAAACTCAGATGTTGCCAAAAAAGCTTCCAAACACATGACATCATCATATGGGCAGTTCAGAATTGTTTAAAAGCATAGTAATCTTAGTGTGTGTAAACTTTTGACTTTGCAGTAAGTAATAAAAATGCCTTAAAACATTTTCTCGCTCTCTCTCATTATTCTGGCATTTGGCAAATATTAAAAATTATGGTAATCCTAACTGACCTAAAACGGGAAAGGTTTATTCTGATTTCATGTCAGATATTGAGAAAAACATGCATAGGAGTCTTTTTATATAGTGTTTGTAAACTTCTGGTTTCCACTGTGTGTGTGTGTGTACCCCGGCAGAATTTTTACTTTCTTGGCCTTATTTCAGAGAATATGAATGATAACAAAAAACTTTTTCTCCGCTCCTGGTTATTGGTTGGGTGAAGCCATTTATTGACAAACTACAGTGTTTTCTCTTTTTAAATCTTAATGACAACCAAAAACATCCAAATGACCCTGATCAAAAGTTCACATATCCCAATTCTTAATGCCGTGTATTGCCCCCTCTCATCAATGACAGCTTGAAGTCTTTTGTGGTAGTTGTTGGATGAGGTTCTCTATTTTCTCACATGGTAAAGCTGCTCATTCTTCTTGGCAAAAATCCTCCAGTTCCTGTAAATTCCTGGGCTGTCTAGCATGAACTGCGCGCTTGAGATCTCCCCAGAGTGGCTCAATGATATTGAGGTCAAGAGACTGAGATGGCCACTTCAGAACCTTCACTTTGTTCTGCTGTAGCCAATGACAAGTCGACTTGGCCTTGTGTTTTGGATCGTTGTCATGTTGTCAATCGTGGGAGAAGAGCCTTGGTGAAAGAGGTAAAGAAGAACACCAACATCACTCTGGCTGAGCTCCAGAGATGCAGTAGAAAGATGGGAGAAAGTTCCACAAAGTCAACTATCACTGCAGCCTTCCACCATTCGGGCCATTATGGCAGAGTGGCCTGACGGAAGCCTCTCCTCAGTGCAAGACATATGAAAGCCCGCATAGAGTTTGCTCAAAAACACATGAAGGCCTCCCAGACTATGAGAAATAAGATTCTCTGGTCTGATGAGACGAAGATAGAACTTTTTGGTGATAATTCTAAGCGGTATGTGTGGAGAAAACCTCTTCTCATCACCTGCCCAATACAATCCCAACAGTGAAACAAGGTGGTGGCAGCATCATGCTATGGGGGTGTTTTTCAGCTGCAGGGACAGGACAACTGGTTGCAATTGAAGGAAACATGAATGCGGCCAAGTACAGAGATATCCTGGATGAAAACCTCTTCCAGAGTGCTCTGGACCTCAGACTTGGCCAAAGGTTCACCTTCCAACAAGACAATGACCCTAAGCACGCAGCTAAAATAACAAAGGAGTGGCTTCAGAACAACTCTGTGACCATTCTTGACTGGCCCAGCCAGAGCCCTGACCTAAATCCAATTGAGCATCTCTGGAGAGACCTGAAAATGGCTGTCCACTAACGTTCACCATCCAGCCTGACGGAACTGGAGACGATCTGCAAGGTAGAATGGCAGAGGATCCCCAAATCCAGGTGTGAAAAACTTGTTGCATCATTCCCAAGAAGACTCATGGCTGTACTAGCTCAAAAGGGTGCTTCTACTCAATACTGAGCAAAAGATCTGAATACTTATGACCATGTGATATTTCAGTTTTTCTTTTTTAATAAATTTGCAAAAATTTCTACATTTCTCTTTTTTTTCAGTCAAGATGCAGAGTGTACTTAAGGCTGTGTGCCCACGATGCGTTTTTAATGCGTTTCTACAGTGTTTTTGCAGCTGCGGAAACGCATTAAAAACGCATGGTAGAAGGGCAGCAATGTTCCCCAATGATAATCCGCATGTGCTGTGCACATGCTGCGGAAATTTCCGCTGCGGATTATCATTGTGGAAAAAAACGTAGCACTACCAATTATTTTGCGGAAGTGCTGCGTTTTCGCCGCCATTGACTTGCATTAGAACGCGCCAATTCCGCAAGACTGCATCTGTACTTGCATAATTGGCGCGTTCTAATGTGCCGATGGTACCCGGATGTAGAGGAGAGGAGAGTCTCATCCACACCAATGTACCATTAAAAAATCTGTAAAAAAAAGAATAAAATAAAAAATAAACGTATGTTTACCTTCCGGCGGCACACGCTGCGCTCCTCCTTGCTTCCCGGCACTTCGCGGTGGATTGAAGGACCTGCGCTGACGTCAGAGTCATGTGACGGGTCACGCGACGCTGACGTCGGCAGGTCTTTCATTCCACCGCTGCCGGCAAGGGAAAACGGAGTGAGCAGGACACCGGGGGCCATCGGAGGGTAGGTATACATTTATTTTTTTATTTTTAACCACTCTCTCGGGTCACACTATATAAATCCATGCCGTTTGCATGGATTTATATAGTGTGACCTAGTTGTCACAAGCACTTTCCAAGTGATGCTAATTGCTTGGAAAGCGCTTGTCAATCCGCATGCGGAAATGCAAGTGAAGAACGCTCCATTTCCGCATGTCCCTGGCAGGAAAACGCATGTACAATCCGCATGTACAATCCGCATGCGTTTTTTTCTGCCAGGGAGATGCAGAAACGCTCAGGAAAAAATCCTGAGCATTTCTGCATCGTGGTCACATAGCCTTAATGAGAAAAAATGAACCTTTTAGAATTTACCAAATGGCTGCAATGAAACAAAGAGTGAAAAATTTAAAGGGGTCTGAATACTTTCCGTACCCACTGCGTGTGTGTATGTGTGTGTGTGTATACCTCTGGTTTCAAACTGTAATATATATATATATATATATATATATATATATATATATATATGTGTATATACACACAGCTCTGGCAAAAATTAAGAGACCACTGCAAAATTTTCATTTTCTCAGATTTTTCTCTTTATAGGTATATTTTTCAGTAAAATGTACATTGTTGTTTTATTCTATAAACTATTGACAACATGTCTCTGAAATTCAAAGCTAAAAATTTTGTATTTATTTGTAGCAAATGAGAAATCGTCAAAATAATTAAAAAAACAGTGCTTTCAGACCTCAAATAATGCAAAGAAAACAAGTTCTTATTCATTTAGAAACAACAATAGTCATGTTTCAGAAATCAATATTTGGTGGAATAACCATGATTTTTAATCACGGCTTTCATGCGTCTTGGCATGCTTTCCACCAGTCTTTCACACTGCTTTTGGGTGACCTCATGCCACTCCTGGCACAAAAATTTAAGCAGTTCTTCGTTGTTTGATGGCTTGTGACTATCCATCTTCCTCTTGATTACATTCCAGAGGTTTTCAATGGGGTTCAGGTCTGGAGATTGGGCTGGCCATGACAGGGTCTTGATGTGGACCTAGTTGTGTGGCATGGGGCATTGTCCTGCTGGAAAAAACAGTCCTCAGAGTTGGGGAACATTGCCTGAGCAGAAGGAAGCAAGTGTTTTTCAAGGATAACCTTGTATGCGACTTGATTCATACGTCCTTCGCAAAGATTAACCTGCCCAATTCCAGCCTTGCTGAAGCATCCCCAGATCATCACTGATCCTCCACCAAATTTCACAGTGGGTGCAAGACACTGTGGCTTGTATGCCTCTCCAGGTCTCCGTCTAACCATTAGACGACCAGGTGTTGGGCAAAGCTGAAAATTAGACTCCTCAGAGAAGATTACCTTACTCCAGTCCTCTATGGTCCAATCCTTATGGTCTTTGGCAAGCTTCAGCCTGGCTCTCCTTTGCTTCTCATTGATGAAAGGCTTTTTTCTAGCTTTACATGACTTGAGACCTGCCTCTAGGAGCCTGTTACGAACTGTTCTTGCCGTGCACTTCACCCCAGCTGCCATTTGCCATTCCTTTTGTAGGTCACTTGATTTCATCCTGCGGTTGCTGAGTGACATTCGAATAAGATGACAGTCATCCCGGTCAGTGGAGAGTCGCTTTCGCCCTCTGCCGGTTTCTAGCTTTGTTGTCCCCAATGTCTGCTGCTTGACCTTGTTGTAATGGACTGCCGTCTTCGAAATTTTAAGGATGGAGGCAACATGACGCTCCCTGTATCCCTCTTCTAGTAAAGCCAGAATTGAGCCCTTCTTTTCCTCACTCAAGACTTTTCAACTCCTTTGGAATGGTTAAAAGTAATTTTTTCATTCAAATTACTTTTGGGCTTTTCCTAGCACTTGTTTTGCCATCCAGCTTGTCCTATTGCAAGAGGATTGTGAAGACCACAGCAGTGTTTTTTTATACTTTCCCTCATTACATAAGATTTGGTTCAGGTGATCACCTAATCAGAAGCACATGAAGTAGAATGAGGTGTAATTTGGTTGGAATTCAACTGACACTGGAATGGAATGGCTGTCAGACATGTAGAGATGGGGATTTCTAGAAAACTGTACAGTGGTCTCTTAATTTTTGCCAGAGCTGTGTGTGTGAGTATATATATAGATAGATAGATATAGATCTCTCTCTCTCTTTCTTTTTCTCTCTCTCTCTCTTTCTCTCTCGTTATAATCTGTTTGCATGGTAGCCTGGACGTCATTAGAGACACTTTTAGCTGTAGCTAATTCTCATTTCATACATCTGTTATAATTGCAGCTCCATTTTTCTGGTCTTTGTTACTGTCAGGACTAAATGTAGATCCATCACTGTTGTAATAAGTCTAGTACATGGTGGTTTTATCTGCTGCCAGGTGACTGATGCTTTCATGTGTGAAACTTTTTCAAAGATAACTTTGGCAATTTGTATTTTAGACGCCATCCTTCTCTGATGGTTTATTGCAGCCATGATCCGAATGCATATTTTACCTTGTAAATGTTTTAGTCTTCTGGGTGTTGTCATGTTAGATGAAGAACATCATTTCTTTCTGACCGTCTATTGATTTTCTATTTTTGCTGGATGTGTGTTTTCTGGGGTCTGTATTCACACTGCCTTATGACCTATATGAAGGCTTTCTTTCCATCACAATCTTGTTACACTAATTAAAAGCATCGTTCAGACCCGGCCTAAAATCCATTTTTGCCAGCTCTGTAGGGAACCATTGCTCTATTTTAATATGCTTGCTGGATTTCCGAAAATAAAGTTAAATTAAAACTGGTGGGCTTGTAGCTGAAACCCTATTATAACCTGGTCTGCTGCTTTTGCATTATTCAGCTGTGGGACCGTTCTTTGGAAATGACTTTGTTTGTCCCATTGACTCCTGTTCTGCTTTAGAACTACAGCTGTTCACAATATTTGGCGAAGCTGTTACAGTAAAAATAACTCACCTCCGCAAGGCAGTACCTGATTGATCTGCACAAGACCCGCGGTGCTATTGTGCGCTATGTTTCTAATTATTTCTATTCAGAAGGCTGAACAATCTGGAATCATTGAGTAAGCCCCGTAGAGATGAGGGATCAGGTGCTGTCATTGCTTCTTTCAAGCAGTGCAACAGTATTGGTTTGTAACCGATTGTGGGATTTATCACAAAGAATTGAACACCGTCCGGATTAGGATAGAGGAAAGGCTTCCTTAAAGGGGAAATCTAGTTTGCTGCTATGTGACAGATAGTTGTGAGGACATCCCATCAGTGGTCCATGATGTCTGACCACTTCTGATTTGCAGAAAGAAAGAGCTGTGGAGGGAGGTTAACTTCTTTTACATCATTTATACAGTAGAATCCTGTAGCTGAAAATAAAGCACATTCTCAGCAAAATGTCCTTCAGATATACAGTACAGACCAAAAGTTTGGACACACCTTCTCATTTAAAGATTTTTCTGTATTTTCATGACTATGAAAATTGTACATTCACACTGAAGGCATCAAAACTATGAATTAACACATATGGAATTATATCATTAACAAAAATGTGTGAAACAACTGAAAATATGTCTTATATTCTAGGTTCTTCAAAGTAGCCACCTTTTGCTTTGATGACTGCTTTGCACACTCTTGGCATTCTCTTGATGAGCTTCAAGAGGTAGTCACCGGAAATGGTCTTCCAACAATCTTGAAGGAGTTCCCAGAGATGCTTAGAACTTGTTGGCCCTTTTGCCTTCACTCTGTGGTCCAGCTCACCCCAAACCATCTCGATTGGGTTCAGGTCTAGTGACTGTGGAGGCCAGGTCATCTGACGTAGCACCCCATCACTCCCCCTCTTGGTCAAATAGCCCTTACACAGCCTAGAGGTGTGTTTGGGGTCATTGTCCTGTTTAAAAATAAATGATGGTCCAACTAAACGCAAACAGGATGGAATAGCATGCCTCTGCAAGATGCTGTGGTAGCCATGCTGGTTTAGTATGCCTTCAATTTTGAATAAATCCCCAACAGTGTCACCAGCAAAGCACCCCCACACCATCACTCCTCCTCCTCCATGCTTCACGGTGGGAACCAGGCATGTAGAGTCCATCCGTTCACTTTTTCTGCGTCGCACAAAGACACGGTGGTTGGAACCAAATATCTCAAATTTGGACTCATCAGACCAAAGCTCAGATTTCCACTGGTCTAATGTCCATTCCTTGTGTTCTTTAGCCCAAACAAGTCTCTTATGCTTGTTGCCTGTCCTTAGCAGTGGTTTCCTAGCAGCTATTTTAACATGAAGGCCTGTTGCACAAAGTCTCCTCTTAACAGTTGTTGAAGAGATGTGTCTGCTGCTAGAACTCTTTGTGGCATTGACCTGGTCTCTAATCTGAGCTGATGTTAACCTGTGATTTCTGAGGCTGGTGACTCAGATAAACTTATCCTCAGAAGCAGAAGTGACTCTTGGTCTTCCTTTCCTGGGGCTGTCCTCATGTGAGCCAGTTTCTTTGTAGTGCTTGATGGTTTTTGCAACTGCACTTGGGAACACTTTCAAAGTTTTCCCAATTTTTCACACTGACTGACCTTCATTTCTTAAAGTAATGATGGCCACTCGTTTTTCTTTACTTAGCTGCTTTTTTCTTGCCATAATACAAATTCTAACAGTCTATTCAGTAGGACTATCAGCTGTGTATCCACCTGACTTCTGCACAACACAACTGATGGTCCCAACCCCATTTATAAGGCAAGAAATCCCACTTATTAAACCTGACAGGGCACATCTGTGAAGTGAAAACCATTTCCGGTGACTACCTCTTGAAGCTCATCAAGAGAATCCCAAGAGTGTGCAAAGCAGTCATCAAAGCAAAAGGTGGCTACTTTGAAGAACCTAGAATATAAGATATATTTTCAGTTGTTTCACACTTTTTTGTTAAGTATATAATTCCACATGTGTTAATTCATAGTTTTGAAGCCTTCAGTGTGAATGTACAATTTTCATAGTCCTGAAAATACAGAAAAATCTTTAAATGAGAAGGTGTGTCCAAACTTTTGGTCTGTACTGTATGGCTCTTTGCATTT
Organism: Phyllobates terribilis; assembly: GCF_046119375.1. Lineage (NCBI taxonomy): Eukaryota > Metazoa > Chordata > Amphibia > Anura > Dendrobatidae > Phyllobates > Phyllobates terribilis. The sequence goes on from NW_027362761.1 coordinate 908,581,302, forward strand.
GGATATAATGGTTGTACAAGACCACAGAATTCACCAATGTAATCATTTTTTTCTTTTATCTATGACCTCAGATTCTTGAGTGTTTGATTTGTTCACATTTTGGCCATATTTTTTTTTTGCTTTGCTGCCGGTTAATGTATATTAATTAAAAAATATATCTGTATATTAAATACACATTAGAGTTCTTCTGATGTTATCTTCAAAAAAAAAAAAATCTCTTCAGTGCTCTCATAAACGATTGGGATAGCTGAGCTGATTGTAACATCATCTTGATTCCTTTTTTTGGGAAATGCTAAATAGGGGAGTAGAGGGCCCTTTTTGTCTACACTAGTAGGAGTTCCAGAAATGGAGCCTCTTTTATTATATTATGGCTTATGTAGTACTCTTAATGTATACCTCGAATCAGAATACCCCTTTAAATTGTATGCGACCCTTGGCATTGGTACAGTCACAAAATTTGGAACTTGGACCAATAAAGGTTGTTCTCCTCTGCTCTAACTGGGATGTTCTGTTTTCTAAATCCCATCACTATTAATGCCTTCATTATATATGTTTTTCTATGTTTAAGGGTGTTTATTATTACTATTTTCAGTCTTTTGTGTATACAATTTTCACCTTTTTTTTTTAATGTTCACCTAATAATTCTCTGATGCATGGTATCCTTTAGATCGCCCCTGTAAGTTATTTCATAGAACTCAGCGTTTTCCTGAGCGTCTTCCTTTACATCTGTTTTTTCCCCTAGGAAAATTACTTTGGAGAGGATGATATGTACACTGATTTTGAAGAAGTCATATCCAGTCCTGTGTTGTCTATGTCCACATCTTCCAGCTCCGGCTGGACTGCAGTTGGTATGGAGAATAACAAGAGAGACCACGATCAAGCAGCTAAAGCTATCCATCCATTGACCCTGAGACCGTGGGATATCACTGTACTTGTCAATGTGTACAAAGTCCATGCCAAACTACCAGTGGTAAGTGTTTGGAGAAATGAAAGCTGTTTTCTTTCTTGTAACTGAGGGACATGTCTATAAGTAGAAATTATAATTGCTGGCTTGTTCTGGATCGGATACATTGAAGCTAACAGCAGAAAATACGGCTATAAAAAGCAAATCTACTCTCCTGATAAATCCCCCGCCACTTTGGTGGTCTCTGGTCTTTGTTGATTTTTCTGAAACTTTTTCTACCAACCTTTTTAGGTGACACAATGTGAAATGCCTTTCAAAATTCTTGATTCTGTCTGGAATTTGCTTTCTCATAGAAGATCGAACGGATCCGACAAGATTGATCTTTAATAAAAATTCCTGCTGGTAATATTCACAATAGCGGCTAAACTTACAGGCCTGGATCAGTATTTGACCCCTCTTTTCTAATTATTGGCATTACATTTTTTTATCTACTAGTCCTCTGGAATGGACAGTGCTATGATTAAATCCTTAAATACTTGCAAGAATGGTTTGTGTGTCAGTTTTTGAAGGGATGATCACAATTCTGATATCTTTCATGCATCTGTGACATCAGAGTTAAAGGTGTTGTCAACCTTTTGTGGGCAAATCAATTTTTTTTTCTTACTTTAATGTATATAATTAGAGCTAAAAAAAAAAATTTTTTTTTTCCATTCAAATTTTTACACTTTTTGCCTACTATAGCTTCAATGTTGCCCTGTGTTGGACAAAGCCTTTAAGACTATGTGCACATGGCGACCTTTACATGCTGGCGCAGCCACTAACTTTTTCTGGGTGAAGTCACTTTGTTTATACTTCCCAGCAGAAGCCGCCCTAAGATTGAGCGTGTTACTTCTTTTAACTGCTTCAAGGTTTCCAAACCCCTAAGGTGGTGAAAAGAAGTGACATAAGATTAAACATATGCAGAGCAGTTTAGTTATTACATTGTTGTGCATTATGTTCATATTATGGGGTGCTTTTGCTGCGCCAGGAGTCTGCATGAATAAGATGTCATGTGCACATAGCCCAACTTTGATCTATTCGTGTTTTTGTTCCTATTGCTGGCATATCAGTAGTAGTAGGTTTTGCCATCACTTTATGACCATGGGGTTCTAACTTCGGCAGAACTTGGCTGTATGCCATCTAGACCAATTGCATTGTCTATTTTAGCATTTCAAGTTAAAGCTAAGCCCTCACAATGATGTCACCTACCTATGTCTCTCCACAGCAACCCCTATAATCCTGTTCTATATCTCTAAATTTATCCTATGTAAGGTTATTAGTAGACAGGGGTGCAACTATCACAGAGAGGGAGAGGAGGGCCCACTGATGCCAGCGCCTATTTCAGCAGGATGTGCGTCCACCAGCTCCCTCCACTGCAATACATGCCGTTGGCCAATCAGAGGCCAGCAGCTGATGGCGTGCCTGTCACGGATGGCACATTCCAGTGACATCATGTGCCACCCGTGGCTAGTACACCGAAGTCAGCTGCCTGCCTCTGCGCCAGCTCTGGAAGAGGAAGCCGTACTTCGTGGAAGCGGAGGAAGATAAGAAGAATTGTTTTTCTTTTTTAAATGTGTTGGAAAAAAGCAGATGAACAGGGAACATTATACCAAGAAGGGGCCCAGGATAGGGGACATTATTACTGGAAGGGTCACAGATTGAGGGACAGTATACCAGGATGGGGGACATTATTGCTGGAAGGGAACCAGGATGGAGGACATTATTACTGGAATGGGCCCAGTGTGGGGGGCATTATTACAGGAAGTGGTAATGATGGGGACATTGTTACAGGAAAGAGCTAGAATGGGGGACATCTTTGCATGGGGGGGGCAACACTTATGTTATTTTAGGATCAAGAATGCTACAAGGGCCTGACCATCTGACCAACATGCAGATGGGGGCCCAGGTACAAATTTTGTACCAGGGATCATTGGACTCTAGCTTCGCCAGTGTTAGTAGATGCAGTGTTTAGTGAAGACGAGTTTGTTTTAAAATGTTGAAAGTGGGGTTGTTCTACTTTTCTATCATGTAGCTTGGTGTCACTTTTTTTTTACTAGGCACTATATAGGAAACATCACTGGTATACCTTTAATAATTAGTAATGAATTATGGTAATGTGAATACTTGTCTAAATATAATGTGTATGAAGGTTGCATATGTATATTTAGTTACCATGTTTCTGTTTTTTTCCCAGCATTGCGGTAATGATGGACCAGATTGCCCAACTAGTTATCTTGAGAGGCTCTGCTTCGAGATGAAGAAAACATACAGAGAGACTTTCCTTCAGCTTGTCCTGTCTCCTGTGTACATCTTTGTAAATGACAACTATCAGGTATATAGAAGCTGTTTGCATTTGTGCCTCTCCATGTAAATCTCCATATAAATAAGTCTCATGGGTCATTTAGTTTTGTAAGTTGTTCTTTTTCATCCTAATCACCCGTCATTATTCCACCCTTATGTTATACATTCAGTTCATGTGCATCATTCCTATGGGTCAGTGACTATTCCCTGACTTGCATTTACCTTTTTTTCTGTGGGATTCTTTGGCTTTTTTGAGAATATACAATTGATCCATTGCCATTGGGCATTAAATAATGCAAAATATTGCATTGTACACTATGTTTAGGGGAAAAAAAAATCACGTGCTCTGTTTTACATTTGAAGTCATTGAAATATAAGCTATAAAATAGATATTTAATGATATTGGTTACCTCTCATCATCTGAACCAATTTCTGCTGTCGCTTGATGAGTCTCCAGAAGGGTTACAGGAAGGCCACGGGGAATACATTGTATCTTCCCTACTTTATGGAATAGCTTCTGCTTATTATAGGAGAAAATCTACTAGCACATATTTTACAGAGTTGCTGCAAATTACATGTTTTCCCTAATATTGTAGCATTGCCTTAAATGCTGGTTTTTAGGGGCTCTATTACAGCAAGGCTTATCTACTTTCCTGTAAGTACATAGCTAGCCTGCCCAAACACAGACATCACATTACTAACATACATTTACATTGCAAAAATCCATATAATTACTTATTAAATAAGAATCTAATCATGAGCAGTTCTGTTTAGGTCATGTTTTGTGTATTGAGTGGACACAGGAGAAAACGGCAAGTCTTGAAGACGAGGCAATTAGTGCCTTTCTGAAACTTCCTAAAGTGGAGTAAAAAACGTACGGAAACCTCAAGAGATGTGTGGGGAAGTAATTACTTGCTGTGAGAGTAGCATCTTTATTATTAGGCTACTAACTAAATGGGGCAGCCGAGTAACAGTATGATCCTCTGGCACTGCCAGGCTGGCCCTGAGATCACACAATTTATTTCTACTGTTCACTTTAGTTTAGAAGGATATGATGAGAAATTATACAGCGCTAGGTACAATGGTGCATGTACAACTGTGCTGAATTAGGTTAAGACCTTCTTTACCCGTTCAATGCCCTAGCCTGAAAAGGTCTTTATGATCAGCCAATTTTTTTTTTTTTCGTTTGTTGCCCTTCCACATTTCAGCTCCTATAATTTTTTTTTCTTACTAATGTGGTTGTATGAGGCCTTGTTTATGCAGGAGAAATTGTATTCTTTTTCAGCATTCTTGGTGTACATATAAATTACAATGTTATTTTCTTAATTGTTTTTGGAATGCCAAAAAAGCTATATATTTTTTTGTTATTCTTTGTGTTAGTTATTTATTTATTTTTACAATTCAAATTTCACACTAAATAACTAGTTGATTGAATTCTTCAGGTTATTATAGTCTTGTGGATACCTAATTTGTATGGGACTTTTGTTATTTCTTTGTAATAATTTTATTTAATGTAAAAACATAAAACTTTTCTTAGTTTGTAAGGAAGGATTTTTGGGAGGGACATCATTTTTTTATTTTTGGTTTCCTCTAAGAATCCTAGATGCCCCAAAAAGTAAAACAGCCCAGTACATTGACAAAGCTGATCCAGGTCTGCTAGGACCCAGCAGCTCTGCTTTGCTGGGCAGACACCCGGCGATCATGGGATCGCTGGGTCCAATTGAAGCATCAGTACATAGTGCTTACTGAGCACTATACAGTGAAGGAAATAATTATTTGATCCCTTGCTGTTTTTGTAAGTTTGCTCACTGACAAAGACATGAACAGTCTATAATTTTAAGGGTAGGTTAATTTTAACATCGAAAGATAGAATATCCTCCAAAAAATCAAGAAAATCACATTGTATAAATTAGATAAATGTTTTTGTATTTTGCAGTGAGAAATAAGTATTTGATCCCTCTGGTAAACAACACAATGCTTGATGGCAAAACCCTTGTTCGCAAGCACAGCAGTCAAACTTTTTTTGTAGTTGATGATGAGGGTTGCGCACATGTCATGAGGAATTTTGGTCCACTCCTCTTTGCAGATCATCTGTAAATTAAGATTTTGAGTCTGTCGCTTGGTAACTTGGAGCTTCAACTCCCTCCATAAGTTTTCTATGGGATTAAGGTCTGGAGACTGGCTAGGCCACTCCATGACCTTAATGTGCTTCCTTTTGAGCCACTCCTTTGTTGCCTTGGCTGTATGTTTTGGGTAATTGTCTTGCTGGAAGACCAAGCCACGACCCATTTTTAATGTCCTGGCGGAGGGAAGGAGGTTGTCACTCAGGATTTTACGGTACATGACTCCATCCATTCTCCCATTGATGTGGTGAAGTAGTCCTGTGCCCTTAGCAGAGAAACACCCCCAAAACATAATGTTTCCACCTCCATGCTTGACAGTGGGGATGATGTTCTTTGGGTCATAGGCAGCATTTCTCCTCCTCCAAACACGGCGAGTTGAGTTAATGCCAAAGAGCTCAATTTTTGACTCATCTGACCACAGCACCTTCTCCCAATAACTCACAGAATCATCCAGGTGTTCATTGGCAAACTTCAGACGGGCCTGCACATGTGCCTTCTTGAGCGGGGGGACCTTGCGGGCACTGCAGGATTTTAAAACTTTAAGGTGTAATGTGTTACCAATGGTTTTCTTGGTGACTGTGGTCCCATATGACTTGAGATCATTAACAAGTCCCCCCCCCCCCCCTGTGTAGTTTTAGGCTGATCTCTCACCTTCCTCATGATTGGGGTGAGATTTTGCATGGTGCCCCAGATAGATGTCGATTGACAGTCATTTTGTATTTCCTCCATTTTCTTACTATTGCACCAACAGTTGTCTCCTTCTCACCCAGCGTCTTACTTATGGTTTTGTAGCCCATTCCAGCTTTGTGCAGGTCTATGATCTTGTCCCTGACATCCTTAGAAAGCTCTTTGGTCTTGCCCATGTTGTAGAGGTTAGAGTCTGACTGATTAATTGAGTCTGTGGACAGGAGTCTTTTATACAGGTGATTATGTAAGACATCTATCTTTAATGCAGGTAACGAGTTGATTAGGAGCGTCTAGCTGCTCTGTAGGAGCCAGAACTCATAATGGTTTGTAGGGGTTCAAATACTTATTTCACACTGCAAAATGCAAATAAATTAGTCTAATTTATACAATGTGATTTTTTTTTATTTTTTTGGGATATTCTATCTCTCAATGTTAAAATTAACCTACCCTTAAAATTATAGACTGTTCATGTCTTTGTTAGTGGGCAAACTTACAAAAACAGCAAGGGATCAAATACTTATTTCCTTCACTGTACATACCACAGAAGAAAAGACATAAGTGATGCTGTCATCTCTTTTATGTCCACGACTGTTTTTGTCAACCTCTAGCATGACTTGATCTGACGTTGGATCAGATCCCAAATTTACGGTGCTTGGTCATTTTCGGCTTAAGATGAGAGGTTTATCAAAATTAGTGCAAAGTAAATTTGAAGGAACTGCCTATTGCAAGCAATCAGGTTCTATGGAGGAAGCAAAGGCTGAAAAACATAGTAAATTAACATTCACCACTTTTGTATAAAGAGAAGCAAAGGATTTGGAGCGATCTGTTTACAAGATAAATCTTCATCCCCTGCAATAAGGATGTATGATTAGAATTAATTAACACAGACTTTTGAACGTATGTAGATTGAGCGAAGCCAGATAATTCCATTGATCGTAGGTCAGTTTGACTTAATTTTGCTGCATTCTTGCAAGATTAATTGTAGTAAATGTTTACAAGCCCATTAATTTATGCTGTTGTTGTGAAGAATTAGCAAATGACATGCTTTTTGTTATGTTTGTTATGTCTGTATTTGCTGTAGAGGCCAGCAGTGGATGGGATGCTTCGAGAAGGTCACATTAGCCTCTCTGGCTTACAGTTACGGGCGCATGCAATGTTCTCTGCAGAAGGCCTTCCCTTAGGTGCCGATACTCTGGAATATGCATGGCTGATTGATGTTCAGGCTGGTTCTCTCAGTGCAATGGTCACCACACCGCAAGTAAGTATACCAACATCTCAGAGAAACACTAAATGAAGGAAATTAAAAAGAAATGCCAACATCTCATCCCTTAAAGAAGCACTCCTCCTCCCATCAAAGTTTTTATCCTCTTAATATATTGCAGTCCTCATATTATACAGCACTGTGTTCTTACAATTGCTCATTTTGCCCTTCTGCCCAGATAATTCTTCTTCTCTTTGCTCTGTGTAGAAACTGGAAGTCTCTTGTCACTGTATTTCATTCCCCTCTTCAACTCCTGACCCAGCTGCTCTCATCCCCCGGCCATTGACTTTTGCAGTGACTTATGTCTCATACATGGAAAGTTGACCTCCTGTTTCTACATAGAGCTTAGAAGGATTCAGCTAGTCAGTTTCTAATCACGTGATGTCATAGACCTAATGGAAAAGAGACAAATTAACTGGGTAGAAAGGCAAAATGAGCAATTGTCAGTACACAGTGCTATATAACATGATGATGATTGCAATATATTAATAGGTTAAAAATTGTGATGAGTGCTTCTTTAAAGAATATTGTTTATCATCTATAGATGCTGAATTAAGTTGGTGGGGACCCTACCATTTGAGCCCCCCACTGATCATTATGATGGCCACACATGTGCTGGGTTGCTCTATATAGATCTATAGAATATATGGAAACTGTGTGTCACACTCACTCATTCTGTATCTCCTATAGAGTTTTATGGAATGGCAGCCATGGGCAGCATGAATCGTACACTGGCTTCGTTATTGCGTTTGTGTGTGATTTACTCTGCATTGCTGTAGCTGTCTCGGGTCTTTATGTCTTGCATGAGGCTGGTCCCCAGTAGCTTCTCCCCACGCTGCTCGCCTAAACTGACAGGTAACTCCCTATACACACACATAGGGAGAGATCTGGATGTCTATGACAAAGTATATTTTCTCTGAAACACTATAGCATTTCAAAGTGAAACATACATGGCTGCAATAACTCAGCCAATCGCTGATCCATGCTGCCTTTGTTTCGGGCAATATGAATCTCATGTCAGGTTCCCTTTAAGTCCTGATGTTTAGAACAGTCTCATGCATATACAGTGCTGGCCAAAAGTATTGGCACCCCTGCAATTCTGTCAGATAATACTCAGTTTCTTCCTGAAAATGATTGCAATCACAAATTCTTTGGTATTATTCTCTTCATTTAATTTGCTTGCAAGGAAAAAACACAAAAGAGAATGAAGCAAAAATCAAATCATTGATCATTTCACACAAAACTCCAAAAAAGGGCCAGACAAAAGTATTGGCACCCTCAGCCTAATACTTGGTTGCACAACCTTTAGCCAAAATAACTGCGAACAACCGCTTCCGGTAACCATCAGTGAGTTTCTTACAATGCTCTGCTGGAATTGTAGACCATTCTTCTTTGGCAAACTGCTCCAGGTCCCTGATATTTGAAGGGTGCCTTCTCCAAACTGCCATTTTGAGATCTCTCCACAGGTGTTCTATGGGATTCAGGTCTGGACTCATTGCTGGCCACCTTAGAAGTCTCCAGTGCTTTCTCTAAAACCATTTTATAGTGCTTTTGGAAGTGTGTTTTGGGTCATTGTCCTGCTGGAATACCCATGACCTCTTAGGGAGACCCAGCTTTCTCACATTGGGCCCTACATTATGCTGCAAAATTTGTTGGTAGTCTTCAGACTTCATAATGCCATGCACACGGTCAAGCAGTCCAGTGCCAGAGGCAGCAAAGCAACCCCAAAACATCAAGGAACCTCCGCCATGTTTGATTGTAGGGACCGTGTTCTTTTCTTTGAATGCCTCTTTTTTTTTCCTGTACCGTCTATGTTGATGCTTTTTCCCAAAAAGCTCTACTTTTGTCTCATCTGACCAGAGAACTTTCTTCCAAAACGTTTTAGGCTTTCTCAGGTAAGTTTTGGCAAACTCCAGCCTGGCTTTTTTAGGTCTCGGGGTAAGAAGTGGGGTCTTCCTGGGTATCCTACAATACAGTCCCTTTTCATTCAGACGCCGACGGATAGTACGGGTTGACACTGTTGTACCCTCGGACTGCAGGGCAGCTTGAACTTGTTTGGATGTTAGTCGAGGTTCTTTATCCACCATCCGCACAATCTTGCGTTGAAATCTCTCGTCAATTTTTCTTTTCCGTCCACATCTAGGGAGGTTAGCCACAGTGCCATGGGCTTTAAACTTCTTGATGACACTGCGCACGGAAGACACAGGAACATTCAGGTCTTTGGAGATGGACTTGTAGCCTTGAGATTGCTCATGCTTCCTCACAATTTGGTTTCTCAAGTCCTCAGACAGTTCTTTGGTCTTCTTTCTTTTCTCCATGCTCAATGTGGTACACACAAGGACACAGGACAGAGGTTGAGTCAACTTTAATCCATTTTAACTAGCTGCAAGTGTGATTTAGTTATTGCCAACACCTGTTAGGTGTCACAGATAAGTTACAGGTGCTGTTAATTACACGAATTAGAGAAGCATCACATGATTTTTCAAAGGGTGCCAATACTTTTGTCCACCCCCTTTTTTAGGTTTGGTGTGGAATTATATCCAATTTGGCTTTAGGACAATTCTTTTTGTGTTTTTTTCATTGAAGACAAATTAAATGAAGAGAATAATACCAAAGAATTTGTGATTGCAATCATTTTCAGGAAGAAACTGAGTATTATCTGACAGAATTGCAGGGGTGCCAATACTTGTGGCCAGCACTGTATCAGTATACTACGCCTGCCAAAAAATCATGGATACGACCAAGCAATATTCACTATAACACATATACATTTTTAATTAAATACTGATTAAAAACGCATGAAGTGCAGACGAGATTAAAAATGTATCCACACAGAAAATGCAGAAGGTGGGACGTTCTGTATCCATTCTGGACTATGAATAATGCTACAGCATCAACAGCACAATGCTTCAATATAGAAAATCATCTGAAAACTAGAAAGCATTCATAGATCCAAATGGATCATTTATTTATTATTATTTGTTTATTTTATTATTTTATTTACTCACTTATATAGCACCATTAATTCCACAGCACTTTACAGACATTATCATCACTGTCCCCACAATCTAGATTCCCTATCAGTATGTCTTTAGAGTGTGGGAAGAAACCGGAGGAAACCCACACAAGCACAGGGAGAACATACAAACTCCTTTCAGATGTTGTCCTTGGTGGGATTTGAACCCAGGATCCCATCGCTGCAAAACTACAGTGCTAACCACTGAGCCACTGTGCTCAGTAGTAAATTAGTAGTAGCAAAGGTATGCCATGACCTCAAATAAGGAGTTACAGGAAGGAAAAAGACATCAAAAATAAATGTCATAGTACCTGGACTCCCATAACGTCCAACGCGTTTCGGACACACATGCGTCTACTTTTTCTGTGTAGATTCTTTGGATTCTTTTTTATCTGGTCGGCACTTCATGTGTTTTTATCATCATGTGTTTTTTAAGCAGTGTGTTATACAAAAGGATTAGTTTTATAACGCATATTATTTGATCATATCCATACTTTCTTCTTGGCACGTATGCTATCTGTGCTAACGGAAGAAACACTGGTAGGTGTAAACATAAACACATCCTCCATTACAATTTGGGGATGAAAACTTTCTTTGCTTTGAGTTCTACCATATCATGTCACCTTTTATGCTCTGTAATGGTTCTTCACTGATGGAATATTGAATTTTTAGATGCAAACATCCAGCTTTTAAATTGTACTGCGAAATATCACAGCTGTGTGCCTTTTCCACAAATTGGCTAAAAGAAGATGAAAATTGATTTAAAAGTGTGTGGGAAGGGGAATGTAACCTACTTTTCCTATTTATCAGAAAGTGCTGGGCCGCAGGTGACCACAGGACATTAGGAACCCGAGGTTGTTTGTACAAAAATGCAGTTACTATTAATAAACAGGGATAAATATAACAATCCATATTAAAAGCCCTCAATCTTGAAAGTCTTAATGTAGAAGCAGGTAACTTGTAATATAATAGTGTGGGAGTCCAGGGTTACATTATATAGCTGCAATGATAAATCTCCTTTGAATTGGTAAGCTGTGCCAGTATGTTCTTACTTCTGTAATATTGTTATCGCGGATTATACTGCCATAGTCCTTACTATGTAAGTGACCTGCTGTCTTACAGCTGGCGTGCCTGCTGCATTGGGGGCAGACCTTTGTGTTCCATGTTGTGTGTAATGAGTTCCAGCTGGAGAGGCCAAAGTCTCTGGTGATCTGCCAGCACGGTATTGATCGGAGGTTTTGTGATGCCAAGGTGAGTGTTACTTCAAACTTACAGTAAGAATGTGGATACAAAATAAATGGCAAAAACATAGGTTGTTTTTGTATTATCGTTGTTATTGTTATTATTATTGTTATTGTTTTTATTATTGTTGTTTTTATTTTTATTTTTTTTAGAAATTTGTATTCAAGAATTTTTATTCCAAAACATAAGAACATTTTGTAGTACTAACTAATGTATAGGTATTGCAAGTCCAGTGCCGTTCCTCTTGGTTAGTACAACCTGCCTCACAGACTGCACAGACCTCCTATTCCCAAAATGATTGCTGATGGAAGAGCATGTGAGCACACCTGGCCATCAGTATCCTCCAGTTCAAAAACACTGCACCTAGGAAATTCGTGGACAGGTCTGGTCACATGCTTCTCCATCGGCGGCCAGCTTGAGAACAAGGAGACATGTGTTTGGGCTGCTCTACATTATTACCCTGTAAGCCACACACCCCCATAGTGAAGAGAGGAGTTACCAGTGTGAGACATGTAACTGACTTAGAACAGCAGAACTAAACTTTGTCTTCTTACAAACACATTTGCTGCAGCTCTCTGAGCTCTCCTGTATTGTAACAATATTACACCACTGTCTGCCTGTGAGAGAGAAGCTGAAGCTCAGAGGAACCAGCAGATGTGTCAGATTTAATCACACACAGCTCTGCAGTGAGACCAGGAGAGCAGAGAGCAGCCATTATATTTCTCACACTGGTAACCCCTCCTTTTATTAAAAGTAATCTCTGGAGGCAGATTCTAATATAAATCAGTCTCTGGCCCATAGTCCTGAGCAGCTCATTTACATATTAAAAAAACGTGGATTTCATCGGACCGCAGACATCAAGGTATCATTTTTTTCGGCTTCCTATGACCTTTGTGCCCATATAGACTGCTAAAGAGGGTTGATTCTACTGACAGATTCCCTTTAACTATTGGTTATTTTTATTTGTTTATTTTTCCCCAAAGCTGAGCTGTCATCCGGGCCCTTGCCTTTCGGCAGACGACTTGAAGTATAGAATGACTCGTGTCTCGGCTGACGGTGCCGATATTTACGTGGTCGAGCATGGCTGTGCCACAAACATTAAGGTAGGTTTATTTAAACAACTGGTCCTAGATATAATTAATGCATACTACTTCATGAACATCTAATAAACACAACCTGGGTATGTATATAGCCCCAGGATAAGGAAGAGACATATGTGCAATATTTAAAAATAAATTATTTTATTAGAGAATAATTAAAATATATTTAAAAAACAGGGATACCCTCAAAAATGGTTATTACTAATGATAACTGATGATTGCAGTCACAGAATATCTACCATATATAAATATAATAACCATAATTAATGCTAAAAAAAAATTTGGGGGGCAATAAACAAATAGATCATATAACAGTAGGTATGATTATAAATCTAAAGTGTCAATGCTATTCATGAATTCATTAGTTAGAGATAAAGGTAAGGTGGCAGTGCTATTCATGCATTTATTAGGTAGAGGTAGAAAGCAGAGGACAGCAAGAGCATGTAATTAGAATGATAATATTAGTATGTTGGATATCCGTGCTATTATATATCCTCTGCGTATCAATCTCACTCACATCATAGTTAAATGCAAGCCATTAATATGCAAAACAGCAAAGTGCAGGTGCATAGTTCACATATTATGAATACCTCAATAATAGAAATAATATACTCAAGAGACCCAGAGAAGTATATAGGAATATATAGCTAGTATGGTATACCTTAATCAGTTTGGACCTTATTTGTTAATTAAAGCTCCAGTGAGCATGTGTTCCCCACACCTTGATGCCGTTTCGCCTCACATTTCTTCCGGGGGCGTATATTTACGTGTTCGGGCATGGCTTTGCTACAAACATTAAGGTAGGGTCTTTGCATTTATGTCTCAGCAGAAAGCCATTGGAAATACTGCCCGCTAAGCATCTTTATCACTAAATACTCAATTATTATCTAATACGTTCTATATGTCTAGTTGAGGCATATGTCCTCACAGATGAGGGTCCTCTCCTTAGGGCACCTACTCTTAAGAGAAAAGAGTTGCTTAAAATGAAACCTTCTGCTCTTAAATACTGCATTTCTTCTGTAAGGAATATGTGGTTGTCCAGATCATTCTTTAAGGTGTATTCCCATCTCATAAAATGATGGCTATTGCTAGATTATGCCATCACTTTTTGATAGCTGGGGGTGTGACTTTCATTGATTTTAAGAAAGAAATGGATGTAGTGCTTGTTCAGCACTGTATTTTCTAGATTTTCCCTTCTGCAGTGATGCTCCCAGCCACCCAGCTGTTCTGGAAACGGCTGATACCCAAGTAATGTAAAGAAACCCTCAAAGCTGGTTTTAAATATAATTTTTCTAAATATGTATGTAGTGTAAGTGTATTAAAATACTTAATGAATGCTACTTTGAAGTCATGTGGTCCAGAAGAGGACGGGAGCGCCGCTGGAAACAATGGAAGGCAGAGATTGGTAAAGGTTCAGGAAAAAGTTTAGCTGGGATAGCTATTTTAAATAAGGAAAAAGTGGAAATATGCTAGGACAAAGGGTCTGCTATGTCTTCACTCCAAAACTTGGAGGAACTTGTTCTTCTTACTTACATAGCCAACTTTCTCAAGTACTGCGTCTTAGTGGCTAAGATCATTGTTGGTGACTTTTACATTCCACGTACAGGTGCATCTCACTAAAAACATTTTTCAAAGAATTCTAATTTACTGAGATAATGACTTTTGTGTTTTCATTGGCTGTAAGCCATAATCATCAATATTAACAGAAATAAACACTTGAAATAGATCACTCTGTTTGTAATGACTCTATATAATATATGAGTTTCACTTTTTGTATTGAAGAACTGAAATAAATTAACTTTTTGATGATATTCTAATTTAGTGAGATGCACCTGTTTGTGTGATTCTCATTTTCGTGTAACCGTTTGGCATTGGGATCCTAATAACGATTAAAAACATTAAGTAGTTACTTGGTAATACAGTTTCATCTACATTTGCAGCTTTGGATCTTATTACATTTGATATATTTTATAGCATAATACCCTTTTTTTAAACAGATGGGTGCTATCCGGCTTGCAAATTGTAATCTCCACAACCAAGCTGTAGGTGAAGGTATTAGTGCAGCGGTTCAAGATTTGCAGCTGAGACAGTACATTGAACAGCTGGACAGTAGCAGATTGGGACTCCAGCCTGCAGTTTTACGTAGGGCCTATTGGCTAGAAACTGGCTCTCTGGTTTTGGGGCTCATCACAGCGGACATAGCCCTAGCTGCGGACCACTCTTCTAAACATGAGGTCCAAAGGCAGTTTTTGGAAACACATGACAGCAGGACTAGAAGGTGAGTCAATCAGAACATTTCTTGGCATTTGTGGACTCCATAGCAGGCATTCCATGGAGATTATAGATGTCATATATTCTTGTAATGTTGAATTTTTTTGCATTTCAGTGTCATTGTCTAAATATGATGTAGAAATGGTATACTGCAGTTACAGATTGTGTGTATCGTAGCAAAGAATTATGGCTTGCTAACGCTAGATTCCAGTTTTCTGAAGCATACTTAGTTGCCCTCACACAATTGTCCCTTACTGATACTATTCATAAGTGAGGCAAGATGGCACTAAATGAGCAGTTTACAGCTGGACCATCAAGGATAGCAATTCAATTTAATGGTCACAATGCATAAGGAGGAGTCAGGTAGATCTGTCTTGTAAATGAAAGATGGAAACATCTGGACCTGACCAACATGTGGAAGGGCCGTCACTTGTCAAGGAGACAGCTATACATAAAATAGGTAATGGGAACTGCTAAACACTAGTAAAGAGTATTGCCATCTTCATAGATGGATATTGTTTGACACTCTTAGAGTAAAGAGTTGCTTCTATTCCCGAGAACTTGTTGTGGTAACCCAGCCATGATACAATCTTAAAGGGGTATTTCCATCTCCAAGATCCTATCCCAATATGTAGTAGGTGTAATAATTAGATTAGCAAATACCTTCAGTTAGAAATTTAGTATAGTTCTTCAGATTCGCTATGTCGCTTACCCAATGTAGGGCATTCTAGTAGCTTAGGTATCCATGTTATGACCAATCATATAGTGACAGTTAGTTAGACAGCTCTTAGTGTTCGTAACCATGGATACCTAAGCTACTGCAATGCCCTGCACATGGGGTAAGCGACATAGCGAATCAGAAGAACTATACTACATTTCTAATTGTAAGTATTTGCTAATATTATTATTATTATTACACCTACTACATATTGGGATATGATCTTGGAAATGGGAATACCCCTTTAAGACTCTGAGCAACAAAAGTCTTATGGAGATGTATGAAAAAAGAGAATCTATTTTGGCTTTGTCATCTACTTTATAACCTCACAAATCTCTTATTTTATCTTCATTCTAGGCTATGGTTCTTATGGCCTGATGACAATGTGAAGAACAAGAGGAGTAGAAATAAGTGTGGTTGCCTAGGGGGCTGTCGTTTTTTTGGTGGCACCACAACAGGACTCGACTTTTTTAGATTGGAGGAGCTGACACCATCAAGTAGCTCTGCATTTTCGAACACTAGTGCTGAGTCCGATATGTTCTACGGACAGTCTTTACTGCAACCTAATGAATGGATAATTACTAAAGAAATGCCAAAAGCAGGGGAAGGTAGGCATAATGATAAATCCATTTGTTTTACAGTTTTCATAATGTGTTCCTTACTTTACCTTATGCATTTATAATGAATTGTACATGAACAGATGGTTAATTAAAGAAAAACTATTGTATTACTACCTGGAGTAGAAGTGTCATAGATGCTACGTTTTGTTTGTAAAAGTTATTATGTGGCGAGCCCTGAGAAGTATGTTTTATTTAAATGCACAAATATGAGGAACTTTACTGAAACATGCTATGGCTTATATAAAAAACAATGATTTATTTTATTTATTTTTTTAAGCTAAGACTAATGGCTGTAAAAGGAAGGAGTGGGACTCCAGATCCGTGGTGATAGAGATTGAAAGAAAAGCGCAGCACTTGAGCCTACAAGTCCCGTTGCGTTCTCATAGCTCGTCATCTTCTGAAGAGAATAGCAGCTGCAGCGCTGCCCTTCCCTTGCTGGCTGGCGAAAAAGACAGTCCATCTTCTATTACAGAGGAAAGTATAGGACAAGTTGACTATCCACCCAGAGCAAAGTCACAAGAATCCCATGGGAGGTGACTACCCTTTCCCTTATTTGTGTTGTTTTCTATAATAATTTTATATTAATAATTTTTATTTCTATAGCACCAGAATATTCTGCAGCACTTTACAACTCAAAGGGGACATGTACAGATAATATCAGACATTACAGAATAACACATAATTTAGCAGATACCAAGAGGAGTGAGGGCCCTGCTCTCAAGCTTAGTCTATGAAATTATCTTATTTATAAAGGACAATTCTGCTCCTATTATCATTACTGCCAATGATCCAAAAGAAAACAAAGGCTTTCTAACAACTGTATAGACCAATGTGCCATAAGGTAGAAAATGCCTTCCTGATCCCTATTGTTAATTAGACAGATCTCTGCATTAACTAATTACAGTCAGTTGCATAGCCTATCATTAAATATAGTAAAAAATGGCCATTAAGGTATATGCTTCGCAGGATTTTTTCTAACATGTATGCTGGCAGTGCAGTACAGTCTTCTTATCCTTCCCCAATCTATCAACACTTTCAATCATCACCGAGTCCTGTTCCATAACTTTAAGGTTCGGGCAGTAAAGTATTGCTATCATATTTTGGGGTTAAGGACTGTGATACTGGTGGCTTATCCTCAGGATATTCTCTGCATTCAAGTGTTTAGTGAAAGAAGTGTCTAGCATAATGGGAAACTTGGCCTAAAGTATTATTACATTTGCAAGCCTCTTTTAAGAACTGGTGATCATCCACTATCTATTTGAGCTAATTATCATTTCATTACTTGTTTTGTGGTTTTAGTGTTCCGGTTGAAGCTTTGGGTAGTAGTCTTGTTTCTCCAAACTCTCATGATAGACCTGTGATTCATTCTCCTCTTCGATCTCCTTTGAAGCGTCAGGCATCTGTGTGCTCGACAAGACTTGGCAGCACAAAAAGCCTTTCAGCTGCCTTTTATGTGGACAAAGCACCAGGACCTGTCGGAGTTCAGTTTAGTAGCGATGTCTCACGCAGTGATGAAAATGTCCTTGATTCACCAAAACAGAGGAGGAGTTTTGGTTCCTTCCCTTACACTCCGTCAGCAGATTCTAACTCATTTCATCAATACCGTTCAATGGACTCCAGCATGTCAATGGCGGACAGTGAAGCCTACTTTTCTGCAGCTGAAGAGTTTGAGCCTATAAGCAGTGATGAAGGCCCTGGCACTTATCCTGGGAGAAAGCGACGAAAAAGGCAGGCTCAAAATATTGACTATAGCCGGGGTTCAATTTACCATAGTGTGGAAGGTCCATTGACTGCTTCTGCCCAAGGAGAAGACAGGCTGGACGCAAGAACATTGCCAATCCGAACTCATGCCTCTCAGGCATCATTTGTCTCTGCTTTAGGGGGAGAAGAGGAGCCCTTGGAGCATATTTATCCAATGGAGGCTGAGAAACCCATAGATCATGAGCAAACTGCTCAGCAGCCTATGATGTCTTGTTACCAGAACTATCTGAGCCAATTTCAGGTGTTTAACTGGTCTGTCAAACATCCCACAAATAAAAGAACGTCAAAGTCTTCTCTGCACCGACCCTTAGATTTAGATACACCAACTAGTGAAGAAAGTTCAATGTCTTATGAACAGCTCTGTGTCCCAACTTTTAAGGTAGGTCCAGTGGTAAAACTGGTATTAACATCTGCACTGTCATTGGACTATTTCTTGTAAGTAGTTTTATTTCATTTATTTTCATGGAAATTAAACACACATACATAAAACATTTCATGCATACATAAATACACACTTTGAATACATAGGAAATTTTTTTTACCTGGATCATTGTTTACGTGACTTGATTTGCAGGGTCTGGGACATTGGCCAGGTCTGGAGTCTATGGTCACCGGACAGGAGCCCTGAGAACCGCCTCTGACCTCCTGACATCCACGGCTTTTCTTTTGATTAGCCGGCCTGGCGTACTGCAAATGTGATGGCACGCAAGTCCTGTTAAACAAAAGAAGAACCATGGATGCCGTCAGGTAGAAAGCTCTTCTCAAGGCTTATATCTGGTGTCCACAATTACTGACATGGCCGACGGACTGAGTCCTATGAGTCCATTTGCACCAGCTGTACTCTGTTTCTATCCCACTTGACACTTTTATTAAAGAATTTGTAAAACTGTGCTTGCTCTGTTATCTAACCTGATTTTTTATATATATATATATTTTTTATTATTTTTTTTTTGTTTTTCAAGGTTCTAAAACAAGGTCTTTCGGCCAGTGCTTTACTTGACAGGGGGATGCAACTTATAGGCAATTCCTCAAGGTGAGTTCTAAAACCTTCAGATGTACCCTGTGTGGACAGTGATAGACCCCAAAGAAAGAAATAAGTAGTTACTACAGTAACAGAGGCATGATCATTTGTTATATGTAGCCACCATTAACAAATTGAGATTGAGAATTTCCCCTTGTAATAATTGACCCACAAGCTCTATGGCCAACATAATAAAATGGAGGCCTATCCTAGGATAAAGTTTGATTTGTTTTGTTCTACAAGCTCCATCACAATGCTGGTTAATATACTACAGTATGTATAAGTCTTTTATATATATATATATATATACAGTACAGACCAAAAGTTTGGACACACCATCTCATTTAAAGATTTTTCTGTATTTTCATGACTATGAAAATTGTACATTCATACTGAAGGCATCAAAACTATGAATTAACACATGTGGAATTATATAGTTAACAAAAAAGTGTGAAACAACTGAAAATATGTCTTATAGTCTAGGTTCTTCAAAGTAGCCACCTTTTGCTTTGATGACTGCTTTGCACACTCTTGGCATTCTCTTGATGAGCTTCAAGAGGTAGTCACCGGAAATGGCCTTCCAACAATCTTGAAGGAGTTCCCAGAGATGCTTAGCACTTGTTGGCCCTTTTGCCTTCACTCTGCGGTCCAGCTCACCCCAAACCATCTCGATTGGGTTCAGGTCTGGTGACTGTGGAGGCCAGGTCATCTGGAGTAGCACCCCATCACTCTCCTCCTTGGTCAAATAGCCCTTACACAGCCTGGAGGTGTGTTTGGGGTCATTGTCCTGGTGAAAAATAAATGATGGTCCAACTAAATGCAAACCGGATGGAATAGCATGCCGCTGCAAGATGCTGTGGTAGCCATGTTCGTTCAGTATGTCTTTAATTATGAATAAATCCCCAACAGTGTCACCAGCAAAGCACCCCCACACCATCACACCTCCTCCTCCATGCTTCACGGTGGGAACCAGGCATGTAGAGTCCATCCGTTCACCTTTTCTGCGTCGCACAAAGACACGGTGGTTGGAACCAAAGATCTCACATTTGGACTCATCAGACTAAAGCACAGATTTCCACTGGTCTATTGTCCATTCCTTGTGTTCTTTAGCCCAAACAAGTCTCTTCTGCTTGTTGCCTGTCATTAGCAGTGGTTTCCTAGGAGCTATTTTACCATGAAGGCTTGCTGCACAAAGTCTCCTCTTAACAGTTGTTGTAGAGATGTGTCTGCTGCTAGAACTCTGTGTGGCATTGACCTGGTCTCTAATCTGAGCTGCTGTTAACCTGCGATTTCTGAGGCTGGTGACTTGGATAAACTTATCCTCAGAAGCAGAGGTGACTCTTGGTCTTCCTTTCCTGGGGCAGTCCTCATGTGAGCCAGTTTCTTTGTAGTGCTTGATGGTTTTTGCAACTGCACTTGGGGACACTTTCAAAGTTTGCCCAATTTTTGGGACTGACTGACCTTCATTTCTTAAAGTAATGATGGCCACTCGTTTTTCTTTACTTAGCTGCATTTTTCTTGCCATAATACAAATTCTAACAGTCTATTCAGTAGGACTATCAGTTGTGTATCCACCTGACTTCTGCACAACACAACTGATAGTCCCAACCCCATTTATAAGGCAAGAAATCCCACTTATTAAACCTGACAGGGCACACCTGTGAAGTGAAAACCATTTCCGGTGACTACCTCTTGAAGCTCATCAAGAGAATGCCAAGAGTGTGCAAAGCAGTCATCAAAGAAAAGGTGGTTACTTTGAAGAACCTAGAATATAAGACATATTTTCAGTTGTTTCACACTTTTTTGTTAAGTATATAATTCCACATGTGTTAATTCATAGTTTTGATGCCTTCAGCGTGAATGTACAATTTTCAAAGTTATGAAAATACAGAAAAATCTTTAAATGAGAAGGTGTGTCCAAACTTTTGGTCTGTACTGTATATATGTTGGCATTATCATTTGTACACCTCCACTAGTTTCTCCACTACTTTTGCACCCGAGGCGCTTGAAATATGAATAGTTGTCTATAACAAATCTTTATTTAATATACCATGTTCATCCATGCAGGGGTTAATTACATTTTATTCTTCTTGGTTAGCACCCCTTATACTCCTTTGGAGAAAAAAGCAATGGACAACACAGATGATGAAACAATAACTGAAGAATGGACTCTGGATCAACCTGTTTCTCATACACGGACGACGGCTATTGTAGAAGTAAAAGGGGCAGTGGATGTTGTTTTGAGCCCCCTCGTAGCAGAAGTTTTAGACAGGTACTTTGGGCTTTTATTTAGATCTTGTTGAGCTTTTTGTTTTGTTCTGCAAAATTTGATGGAAAAAAGGAGCAATGTGATTGTAGGCATTCTGTGTGAATGGTTCTGGTCCACAATGATTTAGTGACAATCCTATGCACTGTATAATAAGTCATGTGAGGATAATGTAGAATTAATGTATCTACTATCAATGATCTTCCTTTTCTCACATCTCTTGGCCTCATTGCGTGCCCAGTGAATGGAAAATACATCTGCAAGAATTATAGTGCCATCAGAGGCAATTGCTAAAATGTATTCATTTATTTACTTTATTTTCAAGGACAATCACCCTTTTTGATGCTTAAAGGCTAATTTAGACGATCCCATAACCTGGGATCAAACTTTTGTAGGAACGCTCAGTCCCAATTATGTATTGGTCTTAAAAATCATTGTTCTTTGCAGCACATTGTCTTGTGTAAACAGGAGCTGTACTGTCGAGAGCTGTGATATTCTATATTAATAAAATGAACATGTTGTTGATTGTCCTGTCCACATAGAAGTTTAGTTGTTGTAAAAAGACCACTTAACGACAGACAATCCAATCCTAGTTTAATGGTTCATATTGTGTCATATAAGCCAGGTCTAAGACCTACACTTCTTTAGGATCTATTAACACTCAGCAGTACAGATTTATAGTACTAGTTGGGTGTATAGGTTGAGAGGATGCTGGAGACTTTAACTTACACCGCTTAGTTTTGATGGGTAAATGAGTTATCCAGGCTGGGGTCACATAGAGTGGTTGCAGACTTTTGTCCCAAGCCCGGAGAACCCCTTTAAGACCTACACTCCTTAGGGTGTATTCACTCAGTTAGCAGTGTATATTAGAGGTATATGTTGGGAGGATTTCTGCTGTGTAGTCATACAGTGGCATATGTCCATTAGTTCCAATTTTTGAGGGATTGTTCAGCAAATGAAAATCAGAAATTTAATTTTAAAAGGACATAAACAAGTGAAAAAAACTGTAAGAAGTAATACCCGCTTCAATCCCTTGTAGCTCCTATTCTGAGGACTACCTGGTCCTCACTGGTCTCTGCTACATAGTCCTGCTGTGATGCCCTGGAAATGCCCGCTCAGCCAATCACTGAATGGGGACAGACCACATTGGCCAGTAATCTTCTGGGCGGGCATTTCCTGAACAGGGGCTGCCGGGGTTGGGTGAGGTTTACCATTATAATTTTTTTTTTTTTTCTTCTAAGCCCTGTAAACATATTTTTCAAACTCTAGAAAACTCCATTGATACAAAAGTATGTATTTTTATTTGATTTCTCTGTATTGAGTAGTCTTTTCAGCTATGCTGTTCTGTATAACAATAAAACGGGTACCAAGGTTTTGGTTGGGTGAATCAGTGACCTATGAATGTTTTACATGTGCACTAGCATTTACCTGTAGGAGGCTGCAGAGTGTGAATGTAGCCTTACTTATATGTCTCTCAAAGTTATCATATTTTTCTGATAATGGTTTTTTGCTTAATAAAATGTCCCGGATTCTGACAATTTCTAAAGATAACCACACTGCACTCCTGATGTGTAAGCCGCTATGTGATCTCTTGGATTGCCCTTTAGCTGGGCTTATAAACCTTCTTGCTGTCCTTAGGTACATAGAGGCTATGGTACATTTCACCAGCACCAGACATCCAGCTGTGATTGTTGATGACATACATACAAAGGTGCTAAAAGAAGCTGTGCAAATCAGTAAGACCACCTTCTCGGAAAATGTAAGTTCAATAAATGTGTATCACCCAAGAACCATGTGGGCTTCTTTATGTTTTTCCATCTGGTGTTTCTGTATTAGAGCCATTAAGCAGATAGTTGACAGTGAGAGGTGCCCATGGTGGCAGCTGGTATAGTTTTCAGAGGCACGGTCATTATGTGCTATTGCTGCCTTTAGTGTCTGTGATGGTCAAGCTCAGTGTACGTTGGAGATGTCCACGTCAGTCAAGTGTAGCCTGTAGAGATTTACTGCAGACTCTTATTCATTCGCATGTGACTTAATTCCAGGCTCTCATGAAGAGTGGAGCTATAATCATCGCTATAGCGTAATGTATAATTTATGTGCAGATCTAGTCCCTATAAAGCTAGTGATAAGGAAAGCATTATATTGCTGTCTTGTTGCCAGCTGATAGTATTTCCAGTGTATTGTTTAGAGATGATACATATGGAGTAAAATATTCATTGCCATTGCCACATTACGAGAAGATAAAGTCTGTACATTCGTGTTATATTCTTCTTTTCCAGCAACCGTCTAAGCAAGAGAATAAATTATCCAAACCTGAGAGTCATGTTAAAGGAAGCACAAATCAAACGCAGACCAAAAGCGGCCTAAACCAAGATAATGTGAAAATCAAGGGGCTTCAAGCCAATGTCTCAGTACCCAAGGTACACTATGTGTTTATTCCCTAAAGCTTTAAAAGCCTTTAAATGAAATCTTTCTGCGGGTTTTTGCAATGTAATCTGAAGACAGCATGAGGTAGGGGCTAAAAACATAGAACTGTAGAAAAAAGACATGGATCGCACATCCCAATATTCATACTTTGATCTAATGCCTCTCGGCAAAAATATACAAACTGAACATGAGGTTCTTAGTTTAACATTCTGATCAAACTGTATTAAGCCCACTACCACGTCATGGTGAACCTCTTAGGTGGTCCCTAGCCTGAAAGGTGCGGCACCATGCTTAAACCACCATCAGCGCAGCAATGCACCAGCAGGGTGGGCGGCTCGGTGCCTCACAGCACCCATGATGCAAGACTGAGTCTGCACGACTCCAGGCTGCCCGCCTCACCGACACAACACCGCAGTAACAATGGCCGCCACACAACACCAGTCACCAGGTGAATAGATGTAAAAAACTCACAAGCTCTCAGACTGTGGACTGAGAGCAAAAATAGGCAGAGCCCCCTATAGGGACTAAAACACAGATTTCAGCTATGCCTCTCTTATCAAGTTCTATCCTGTTATTTACTTGCTATTAATGTTTTAGCCCCAGTAGCTTATCATTGCTGGACACAGCAGCACATGCATGCTAGTCCGGCAGCGCCCCCTCCTGTGATAAGCAGCTCTCTGTCTATAAACATTGTATATAGAGAGCCTGGTGTGGGCGGGGTTAGGTTTCTCAGCTCTGCTGCATTGCTAAATCTAAAAGCTCTGTGTCAGAATGGCTGCACCCAGTAAACTAAGTGAATATAGGGTCCCTTTGTCTACATCATGCTGCTCTCAGATGCGGTAGCAAAAGCCTGCTGACCGATTCCCTTTAAAAGTCATATCATAAATCCCCAAGCTTATTATGTAGTAAATCTTTGTTTTACTGAGGTTGTTGAGGACAACAAGAAGGGCAAGATACTCGAGTATATGTTTTTTCTATGGATGCCATAGAAAGCTGAATTTATTTGTGATTTAGATTTGATTTTCTAGTTAGACATCCCAAACAGTGAAACTTAAGGGAGCTTAACACCTGATACATGCTGTCCAAGCTACGGGAGCCTGGCTTCATGATTGCATGATAGTTCCCTTTGAAATGCTCCACTGTTTCAGAGAAAGCATAGTTAAAAAATCTGGTAGGGAACGAAAGGGACAGATGAAAATAGTCCGGCGCCGCCTCTGACTGGCTTTTCCCAGGTGATTGACTGGTCTCTTGCTATGGGAGAGACATGTCAGTCAAGAGCGGTACAGGAAGAAGCTGGCTGGAGGTGGTGCCGTACGAGACACATCTCTTACTATGGTCCCACACCAGACCTTCTAACTATATTTTTTCCAAAATGCTGGAGCACTTCAGAGAAGAAGATACCTGGCTGCAATCGTGCATCCAGGCTCTGATTCATGCTGCCCAAACCACGGGTAACCTGAATCAGAATCAGAGGTGATGATGCAAAAGTCATGAATGCCATTAAGTTGTAAAAGTATGATGCTAAAATACAAGCTAAAAAAATAACAATAGAAGATAAGAAACCTGTGTGGTTACCACAGTCAAGGATAGCGTTAACGGTACATAAATTACTAACTCATCTCACATACCGTATTAATCTTTCCTGACGTGTATTATCTAGACTGAGATCCTATATACCGGCCAGTTTTACACTAGCTGTTCGGGATATGCAAGGGACTGAAACGGTGAAGACATTTTCTGATGAACTCTTAGATTTCAGCAGCACTGCATAATATATTTCCCTTTGCTACAGTACTTTATATTCTTCCTGTCTTAAGTGCTGAACCTCATCTTATAATTATGTGTCTTATTTATATGTCTTATTGTTCGCTCTATGTTAGAAAAATAGCTGGAGGTAATCTGAGGAAATAATCAACCTGTCTTGTTTCAGGTGAATCTGTGTTTGTTACAAGCATCCATTGAAGAGTCTTCTAATCTAGCCGCAAACAAAAGTGTCACCCATGTTTCTTTAATCGCACTCTGCTTTGATAGAATTGCTACACAAGTCCGGATGAACAGGTAAAAGATTAGATTAGTTAAAGAGTAACCATAGTTTTAATTATTTTTACTTCAGGAATCAACAGTACACATGACAATAAGCAGCTATGTAATATATCTTATAAGACAAATCCGCTTCTTTCTCCATCAGGACTGATCATTTCATTCTCAAAATTCTCAGTTCTCTGGTAAAATTTGTATTCAGTGAAGACATAATGTTACGTTACTGAGATAGGAGATGGCCGATCCTCAGGCAGCATGTATCAGGCACTGGCTGTATTATCTCAGCCAGGTATCCTTGACTCTGAAAAACATTTCAGAGAAAAACATTCTTTAAAGGCTGCTGGGGACCGAGCCGCACTCAACACAAGTCGGACAGGCGGGTTCCTGCCGGCTTCACCCCGCCCGCTGCCCTGTATTGACAGGTCTCTGCCAACTTATGTGCATAGGGAAAGACAAGTCACTCCAGTGTAGCAGGTGGAGAGACGCAGCAGCTTTTAACGTATGTTCTTATCTGGAACACTGCGGCATTTCAGAGTCAAACATGAGATCATATAGCCAGTGCCTGTTACATGTTTACTGTGAATCGGGCTGCATGTGTCAGCTGTCAGGTTCACTTCAACGTGCAAACTCAGCCAGGGTTTTCTGGAAAGGGTATTGCATCATGTTTGTCATTGAGATCACATTATCAACTGTCATACTTAAAGTATTTGATTGACACTGAATCAGAACCTTTATAAATAGGCTCAAAAATGGGGTTTTCCATCATAAAAAAAGTTTTTTTATGCCATATTATACGAATATTTTATCACTTACTGATTGCCTGTATTCTCCTATTGATACTCAGAATGAATTAGCCTCAGGACTTTTTAAGCTTTATGGCTAAAGACCATCATATACATTAAATGACAGTTGGCCTAAACATCAGTTTTCAATGGTATAATCTAATGTAAATGAGGCCTTCTGACTCTCCTCCGATAGATGATGGTGGAAGAGAGAAGGTATTTTAATAGTCGACCCTTTTGTTTTCAGAGGAGATCCCTGCATGTGTCACATCTGTCTAACAGCCATGACACATGCCGCCGCGGCGACAGTAAAAGAAATGGCGAGCACGCCAAAATACTCGGCGAGCACCTGAGCATGCTCGCCTAAAGGGTTAATGAGACATACTCGCTCATCACTAATTGGGAGTCATTTTTGGGATCTCTCAGGATCCTTGACTATGAATCCCCCCCTTTACAGTGTTATGACTTATCCTGTATAAAAGTAAGCTCATATATTTTCATTTTGGAAATATGTAATCTTTTTTTTTCTATTTTCATTCTTTAAAGAGGCGTAGTAGAAGAAACCGCAAATAATCCAGAGACTGGTCGTCCACCAGTAAACTTGGAGAAATACGCCAATGCCACGAAAATGCAACCACAATCATCTGGGTCATTAAGGTCCAATGCTGGAGCAGAGAAAGGGAAAGAAATAGCTGCTAAATTAAATGTCCATCGAGTACATGGCCAGCTCAGAGGCTTAGATACATCAGGTGAGAAATATTTTGTATATTACTGTAATAATGATCAGTAGGGTGTATAAAAGTTTAAATGAAGGAAATGGTCCACGTTTTCGGCAAGCTAATGCCTTTTGCTGCAGTGCTAATCTACTGAGAACATATGGACATACCGCAGGAAGGCTTTTTTTTTTCAAGCGATATAAAACTTTTCTGTCTCTCAGAAGCAGCTGCATATTTTCTTTTGTGTGCACAGCCAAAACATTATTGTGTCTGCTGCCTTGTAGATACCTACCATATGCCCTTATGATTATATTTCTTCCCTCCCTTTGATCAGACATGGGAACCTGCGCAATCACCACTATTCCCTTTGAAAAATCAAAGGTTCTATTCACCCTGGAAGAATTGGATGATTTCACATTTGTGGATGAAACTGAACAACCTCCAACTACTGATGTAACCCGCATTGGTCCAAGTCAAGAAAAATGGGGATGGATAATGTTTGAGTGTGGAATTGAGAACTTGGTCGTTAAAGGTGATTTAAGTTATTGTTTGCAGTGACAATGTATAATTATAGTATTGTTGGTGGCTTTGAGCTGATATAAGATACCTATTACCCATAACACACAGACCCTTTTTTGTTTTGTAATACCATAGGATTTGTAGATAAATGTATCTGTGCTGGTTCAGCTAACCTACATAACTTTGTAGTTTTTAAACATGAGATTTGGAAAATGTATTGATCTTACTTTAAAGGCAATCTATCACCAGTTTTTTTTCTATGTAATCTGAGAAGACAATGATGTAGGGGCAGAGACTCTGATTCCAGCGATGTCACAAACCACTTTGTTTTGCTGTTTCAATACAATCAGTGTTTTATCAGAAGCAGATTATCACTACAGAACAAGCTGGATTGTGTCTCCTAGTCCATCCATGCTCCCACCACTGATTGCAGCTGGTGTGGGTGGGGTTATACAGGGCTCACCATTCCCAGAATGCTAAATCTGCAACAGAGAAAACTGTGATTCTATTATGAATGCTCACTCAGTAAGCTAAGTGATACATTGCAGGGTTTCTGTAACTACCTTATTCTGCTGTTAGATCACATAGCAAAATCCTGCTGACAGATTCCCTTTAAGACACAAGATGACATCATATTTAAAATGTTAGTAACCTGATCTTATGATCACCACATATATTATACTACCTATATACTTGCTGCATTACGTTTCAAATAAAGGATATATCTAAAGTGAACCTGTCATAAAGTAAGAATATATACGACCATAGTTTTGATCCTTAGTTTAAAGGACTCCTGAAGAAGGCCTGTCACAACTCTGAAAATGTCTATTTAGTAAATAGTTATATTCTCCATGAAATACCAAATTCGGAAACACCTTTTGTTCGAACTCTGTCTTGTGCTTATCATGTTCTTCCTCCTTGAACTTTATGATTAAATTGACAACTAAATTGTTGGAATTTACCTTGTCAAAGAGGTGTGTCCCTACAGTCTGATATGGTCAGCACTGATTGAATAGTGTCAGATTGGGAAACCAATAACAGCCAGTTGTCAGTTTATTCATAAATGTATAAACGGAAGACCAGGAATGGCACAACATGGAGTTATAAAAAAAAAAAGGTTAAATTGTTATTTCATGGGAGACACGTGATGAGAGCAGACAGGTTCTTTTTGTAGAAAATCTTTACTTTTGCGAAGTGAAAGAAGGAATGTGTTTACTATTGTAATGAGCGTATGTGATAGCACTACCCCACTCAAACAAACACTTAGAAAAACAATCCTCCCATCAAAGTTTTTATCCTCTTAATATATTGCAGTCATCACATTATATAGCAATGTGTACTTACAGTTTCTCATTTTACCTTTCTATCCAATTAATTCTTCTGTTTTCTCTGCTCTATGTAGAAACAGGAAGTCTCTTGTCCCTGCATTTGTCATTCCCCTCTTCACCTCCTGACCCAGGTGCTCCGCTCCCCCCGCTGCCATAGACTTTTGCACTTATGAGTTGTGCAGATAAAATTGACCTCCTGTTTCTACATAGAGCTTGGATGGATTACGCTAGTCAGTTTCTAATGGTGTGATGTCTAAGGGTATGTGCCCACGTAGCGTTTTTCAAGCGTATATGCTACGGAATTTCCGCAGCGTAAACGCTTGTGAAACGCTATGTAATCCGCCCCCCATGGTCCCTAGGGGATTCCGCAAGTTTAATGCCCATGCTGCGGATTTTTCCGCAGCGTTTTTGATGCGCAGAAAAATCCGCAGCATGTCAATTAATTTTGCGTTTCCACATGCGGAATTGCCTTTGCAATGCAATAAAAAACGCAAGGCAATTCCGCATGTGGAAATCGCTGATAAACACATACTATATCTTCTTTATAGTAATCAACGGGATGGAGAAAACTGAATGGGATGTTAGAAGTTTAAGTCTTTTCCTGGAATGTAACTACTGTGCACTCTCAAGCAGGCTCTGGTGGCCAAGCTCCTTGGAAACAAGCTGTACACTTGTAAGATAAAAGCTCTCACCGCACAAGAATGAAAGCAGATGATAAAAAAACAAGACGATTACAATCTTGCTTATTTCCAGTGAGCTGGGAGCAGTATGTATGTCCAAGCTTGTGATCTAAGGATGATCATGTTGGTCTGAGTGACATTGAGTTCATAACTTCTTATTCTGCTGGTAGGTGACGACGTTTTTTGCTTGATATGAATTCAGTTAATGTTAGTTTATTGCTTTCAGGTGGGCGACAGTCTGGGGCTCTCTTATACAATTCTTTTGGTGTAATGGGGAAATCTGGCACCAATGAGCGGAGTGGAAAACTTAAGTCTAATGATTCTTCTGATTCCCCTACTGGAAGTGGGTACAGCACTGATGTATCTGATGATAATATCCCATGTGATGGTATGAGCCCATCCTCTGATCTCAATGGAAATTCTGTGTCTGATGAACAAGTAAGTGGCTGTATGAGCAATATATAAGATAAGATAAGATATACTTTATTTATCCCGGAGGAAATTGCGGTATCACAGCAGCAGAACACAGATCTCGAACATGACACATATGATAACATAACATTTGGAATGCTTTAGACATTGCTTTTCAGACATTTGTTAAACACCCCCATAGCTGTTGGAACAAACGATTTCCTGTATTTTTCCTTTTTACACCTTAGTTGTATTAGGCGATTGCTGAATGTGCTCTTCTGTTTCGCAAACAGTTCATAAAGCGGGTGTGTGTTGTTGCCCATTATAGCTCTGCACTTCTTAATCCTATCCTCTACCTCCTCTTCAAAAGTCCCAAGCTGTAGGCCCACCGTCGCGCTAGCCTTCTTGATAAGTTTGTTGAGCTTGTTGGTGTCAGCAACACGCACACTGTTACCCCAGCAAATTATTGCCGCAAAGGTGGCACTAGCCACAATGGATTGGTAGAACACCTCAAGCATTTTGCCACACACATTAAATGACCTTAACTTCCTTAGGAAGTACAATCTACTCATCCCCTTCTTGTAGACCTTCTCCATGTGGCACTTCCAGTCTAGCTTGCTATCCAGGTAAACCCCCAAATATTTGAAACTGTCCACCATCTCCACATCCTGACCGTCAATGGTAACAGGTAGGCATACCTTCTTGCACCTTCCATAGCTCATCACCAACTCCCTGGTTTTCTTAACATTTAGTTCTAGATGGTTAGCCTGGCACCATACTACAAAGTCCGCAACCACCCTTCTATATTCCTCTTCATCCTGGTCCTTCCCAATACCGCCAACTATCACAGAGTCATCCGAGTACTTCTGGAGGTGACAACGGTCTGATTTATACTGAAAGTCAGCTGTGTACAATGTAAAGAGGAATGGCGACAGCACTGTTCCCTGCGGGGCTCCGACACTGCTCAGTACACTATCTGATGTAGCCGTCCCCCACCTAACAAACTGTGGCCTATCCGACAGGTAGTCAATTAACCAATTCACAAGTCCCTCATCCACCGCCATTTTAAACAACTTTCCACGCAGTAAGAGTGGCTGATTTCTCTAGTGCGTTCAACACATTACAAAGAACAAAGCACGCACTGTGGTTCCATCATTGTCCAAAAAGGAATGTACTGTTTGTAGCAGAGACGCTACAGCATCGTCCACCCCCAGTCCCTGCCGGTACGCAAACTGAAGAGCATCAGTATGCGCCATCACCCTCGGACACAAGTGAGCAAGTACTATTCTCTCCAAGGACTTCATCGCATGCGATGTTAAGGCCACCGGTCTATAGTCCCCCGGGGAAGCCGGGAAGGTAGTCTTGGGAACCGGCACCAGGCAGGAAGTCTTCCATAGCACTGGTACTCTCTTTGATTGTAAGCTCTGGTTAAAGAGATGCTGGAAGACAGTACACAACTCATTTGCACACACTCTGAGGACACGTGGACTGAGACCGTCAGGCCCTGCTGCTTTGCCAATGGCCAGCTTACTAAACTGGTCCCTCACGTCATTTTTGGAGACCGAGAAATGATCTATTTCACCCCCTGTTAATTTAGCTAGTTGTTCCCCGGCCTCCTCCCCCTTCCCTGCTGCTACCGCACCTTTATTGCTGAATCTATTGAAGAACTCATTCATTTCATTAGCCATTCTAAGTCCACCACCCCCCTGCTCCGACCTTGCCTTAAACCCAGTCACTAGCTTCATTCCAGCCCACACCTCTCTGGAGCTTTTTTGTGCAAATTGATTTTCTAATTTAACTCTGAATGCCTCACGGGCAATCTTAATTTTCCCCTTTAGGTCTCGCTGTATAATTTTCAATGCCTCCTTGTCCTTCCTTTTAAAAGCAAGTTTTTTCATGTTTAGTAAATGTTTCAACTCTTTTGTAATCCATGGCTTATTGTTTGCATAACACCGAATCTCTTGAACAGGTGATGTCTATAACATTTAATCTAATATTTCAGTTAGAATTTTTGTTACTTATAGCAAATATTCCCAAATATTTCCTATGTTGTCATTCATTCAGATTAAAATGTAATCAAAGAACAGACTTCGTTCCAGCTTCTCCCTTAGCAACGTATTCAAACTTTCTTTCTCCTGATTGGCATTGAGGGATGTGTGTTTCAAAAATGTACTTTCTAGTCCTGTGTTTATAAGGGGAACCTTATTACATACTGATTTTAATGGGAGTTGACCTGTTAATCTCTCCTTAGTGGTGTCAGTTGGCAGCCATCATTTGACCATCAAAAGGGTTATTTCCATCCAAAACTCCTTTAGAAGTTAAAGGGATGTTCTCATCTCGAAGATCCTATCCCAATATGTAGTTTGCTAATATTATTATTAATACACCTAATACCTCCAATTAGAAAATTAGTATAGTTCTTCAGATTCGCTATGTCACTTACCTCATGTAGGGCATTGCAGTAACTTAGATATCCATGGTTGCGACCACTGATATAGTGACAGTTAGTTAGACAGCTTAGTGGTCGTAACTATGGATACCTAAGGTCCTGAAATGCCTGCACATGAGGTAAGCGACATCGCAAATCTGAAGAACTATGCTACATTTCTAATTGGAAGTATTTGCTAATATTATTATTATTACACCTACTACATATTGGGATATGATCTTGAAAATGGGAATACCCCTTTAAGTCTCTGAGCAACAAAAGTCTTATGGAGATGTATGAAAAAAGAGAATCTATTTCTACTTGGAGATTTTTGCTAATATTATTATTACACTTACTACATGTTGGGATTGGATCTAGGAGATGGAAATACCCCCTTCAAATGAGAAAAGAGCAGTGCATGTATGTGGAGCTTCTTCATTCACAGCAACCATGAGATGGGGCTCCATTATTTACAAAGGTGGGACCCATATCTATCAGATAAAGGTGCATCTCACTAAATTAGAATATCATCGAAAAGTTAATTTATTTCAGTTCTTCATTGCAAAAGTGAAACTCATATTATAAAGAGTCATTACAAACAGAGTGATCTATTTCAAGTGTTTATTTCTGTTAATGTTGATAATTATGGCTTACAGCCAATGAAAACACAAAAGTCATTATCTCAGTAAATTAGAATACTTTATAACAACAGCTTGAAAAAATGTTTTTAAAATCCGAAATGTTGGCCTACTGAAATGTATGTTCAGTAAATGCACTCAATACTTGGTCGGGGCTCATTTTGCATCAATTACTGCATCAATGCGGCGTGTTATGGAAGCCCAGGTTGCTTTGCCTTCAGCTCGTCTGCATTGTTGGGTCTGGTGTCTCTCATCTTCCTCTTGACAATACCCCATAGATTTTCTATGGGCTTAAAGTCAGGCGAGTTTGCTGGCCAATCAAGCACAGTGATACTGTTGTTTGTAAACCAGGTATTGGTACTTTTGGCTGTGTAGAGAGGTGCTAAGTCCTGCTGGAGAATGACATTTCCATCTCCAAAAAGCTTGTCAGCAGAGGGAAGCATGAAGTGCTCTACAATCTCCTGGTAGACGGCTGCACTGACTTTGATCTTGATAAAACACTGTGGACCTACACCAGCGGATGACATGGTTCCCCAAACCATCACTGATTGTGGAAACTTCACACTAGACCTTAAGCAGCTTGGATTGTGGCCTCTCCACTCTTCCTCCAGACTCTGGGACCTTGATTTCCAAATGAAAATTGGAACTCTGGGACCTTGTGGAGTGTGTCAATGACTGCCTTCTGGACACCTGTCAAGTCAGCAGTCTTCCCCATGATTGTAGAGCTTACTGAAACAGACTAAGGGACCTTTTTAAACGCTTAGGAAGCCTTTGCAGCTATGTTTTGTTAATTATTTTAATTTACTGAGAAAATGACTTTTGTGTTTTCATTGGCTGTAAGCTATAATCATCAACATTAACAGAAATAAACGCTTGAAATAGATCACTCTGTTTGTAATGACTGTATATAATATATGAGTTTCACTTTTTGTATTGAAGAACTGAAATAAATTAACTTTTTGATGATATTCTAATTTAGTGAGATGTACCTGTATGTCCTGTAGATCCACGCCTATTCATTTAAATATGGGTAGCTCTGCAGTTTCCGGCTGCGACCACTCTACAGTTGATGGAGCTGTGTAGTTCCTCTCTGCAGCTGATCACCCCCGGCCGCTGCCGACACCAAGAACAGCTGATCATTAGGGGTTGCCAGGTATCACACCCCCCACCGATATGATACTGATGACTTCTAAAGCGCTGTATTTTTTAATACATCTCCCATTAAGAATAATGGAGATAAAATTACTGTATATGTCTTTGATATGTTGTGAAGGTTTTTTTTTGTTGTGGTGGGGAAGCATGGTCAACTACGATTTTTCTGTATATCCAAAAATAGAACAAAAAAATAAAAGGAAATCCGATGTAAACCTGAAAAAAACCTAGTCAAAATAACTTTTTTTTTATTTTGCTACATCTTGCACTTTTCATTTGCACAAAAAAAATGTTCTAAACACAACAACACAAAATATGTAATAAAGTTATAACATTTTATTGGTATTTAAAAATAAAAATTAGTAAAATATATATTGAGGTCAACCAGAGCAATAACAAGATGAGATGGTGCGAAAAGTGAGGAAAATAGTGGTGACAATTAGACTGCATGTCAAAAGGTGCATTATAGAACATTCATTGCATAGTTACAGTAATACATGTATGATATAAGACAAATATTATACATATTAGTCTGAAAGGAGGTCCATTAGGCATATAATGTAGTAATAATGTGCAAGTGCAAATAAAGTATCATTAATAATAATAGTTATTTCTATAGCGCCAATATATTCCGCAGCACTTTATTAATTATATGCAACACAATAATACACATGTAAAGTAGAAAACAAATCTCGTGCGTAATGATCTAAGAAAAGGTCCAATAAACTTGTGATCCAATAATAAAGTGCAAGTGCAAATGAAGTACTTTTTGTTGTATACAGATTGGAAATGCCTCTGTTACAAAGCACAGAGTATATTAATGTCTCCCCCCACGTAGAATAAATGACAGGCAATGTATCGCCATAGTCAATGTAGAAACAAAAAACGAAAATGGGTATAGTAAATGGTATGTTATAGCCAGTGCTTACCCATGTCTGTAAGGAAAGAGAGTCGTCTACCGTGAGAACCCCGACTCGCGTTTCGCTAAGGCTTTATCGAGGGGTCATAATTCTTTTTGTGCATTTTATATATGGGAGTACTTCAACGATTTACTTAATTATTTATGGGGGAATATTCTATTTTGGTTATGTTTCCAACCCACGATACTTTTATGTGCTTTGTTTTTGATCTGATTGCCATCTTGCCCATTAAGTCTATAGATACTTGTAACTGGTTGTATACCAGCAGAATGTACTCTACAAATCTGAACCAAGCCTTAAAGGAGTTGTTCCCTTTCAGATAATGTGTGGTCCTAGCTGCAGTTTATTCAAAAATAACAAACTGCGCTGTCTTCACCTTTCCTAAGTCCACCTGTCTCTGCTGCTGTTTCCGGTGACTGGCATTGGCTGCAACACTGACATCACGTCGACAGCTTGGAAGCTAAACGGTGATCTCAGTGGCTCTGAAGGGGACTTCCTGGCTACATGGGCAGAGATGCTAAACTCACTAATTGGGTGCCGCGTTATCGATGTGCCACAGCCATCGCCAGACACCGAGTACATCGCCGGAGGCTCGCTGGTGGAACCGAGAAGGGGAATATATGGCGGTTTATTTTTTGTTTGTTAATGTTTAATAAACTGCTGCCGGGACCAAACATTATTTAAAAGGGAACAAACCCTCTAATTAAGTGCAAACTAATGCAAGATGTACAGTACAGACCAAAAGTTTGGACACACCTTCTCATTTAAAGATTTTTCTGTATTTTCATGAGTATGAAAATTGTACATTCACACTGAAGGCATCAAAACTATGAATTAACACATGTGGAATTATATACTTAACAAAAAAGTGTGAAACAACTGAAAATATGTCTTATATTCTAGGTTCTTCAAAGTAGCCACCTTTTGCTTTGATGACTGCTTTGCACACTCTTGGCATTCTCTTGATGAGCTTCAAGAGGTAGTCACCGGAAATGGTCTTCCAACAATCTTGAAGAAGTTCCCAGAGATGCTTAGCACTTGTTGGCCCTTTTGCCTTCACTCTGCGGTCCAGCTCACCCCAAACCATCTCGATTGGGTTTAGGTCTGGTGACTGTGGAGGCCAGGTCATCTGGCGTAACACCCCATCACTCTCGTTCTTGGTCAAATAGCCCTTACACAGCCTGGAGGGGTGTTTGGGGTCATTGTCCTGTTGAAAAATAAATGATGGTCCAACTAAACGCTAACCGGATGGAATAGTATGCCGCTGCAAGATGCTGTGGTAGCCATGCTGGTTCAGTATGCCTTCAATTTTGAATAAATCCCCAACAGTGTCACCAGCAAAGCACCCCCACACCATCACACCTCCTCCTCCATGCTTCACGGTGGGAACCAGGCATGTAGAGTCCATCCGTTCACCTTTTCTGTGTCGCACAAAGACACAGTGGTTGGAACCAAAGATCTCAAATTTGGACTCATCAGACCAAAGCACAGATTTCCACTGGTCTAATGTCCATTTCTTGTGTTATTTAGCCCAAACAAGTCTCTTCTGCTTGTTGCCTATCCTTAGCAGTGGTTTCCTATTAGCTATTTTGCCATGAAGGCCTGCTGTACAAAGTCTCCTCTTAACAGTTGTTGAAGAGATGTGTCTGCTGCTAGGACTCTGTGTGGCATTGATCTGGTCTCTAATCTGAGCTGCTGCTAACCTGCAATTTCTGAGGCTGGTGACTCAGATAAACTTATCCTCAGAAGCAGAGGTGACTCTTGGTCTTCCTTTCCTGGGACGGTCCTCATGTGAGCCAGTTTCTTTGTAGCGCTTGATGGTTTTTGCAACTGCACTTGGGGACAAAGTTTGCCCAATTTTTCGGACTGACTGACCTTCATTTTTTAAAGTAATGATGGCCACTCGTTTCTCTTTACTTAGCTGCTTTTTTCTTGCCATAATACAAATTCTAACAGTTTACTCAGTAGGACTATCAGCTATGTATCCACCAGACTTCTGCACAACACAACTGATGGTCCCAACCCCATTTATAAGGCAAGAAATCCCACTTGTTAAACCGGACAGGGCACACCTGTGAAGTGAAAACCATTTCCGGTGACTACCTCTTGAAGCTCATCAAGAGAATGCCAAGAGTGTGCAAAGCAGTCATCAAAGCAAAAGGTGTCTACTTTGAAGAACCTAGAATATAAGACATATTTTCAGTTGTTTCACACTTTTTTGTTAAGTATATAATTCCACATGTGTTAATTCATAGTTTTGATGCCTTCAGTGTGAATGTACAATTTTCATAGTCATGAAAATACAGAAAAATCTTTAAATGAGAAGGTGTGTCCAAACTTTTGGTCTGTACTGTATATAACAATTGTTAGGCTAAAATGTAACAATCTGTGTTTTGTCACTAACTCATGCTTAATAACAGTGTGACCCAATTTTGGCAAACTTATAAAGGCAATGGAGGCAAATGACTATGGTGGCTCACCTGGCTAGTACATTTCTAGAGCAGTAATGCTATTCAGATTTCATATATTTCATGTTTGCATGCTATAGCGCTACAAAGTGCTACTTTATTTGTTATATATTGAGATGGCTTCTCTTAGTAAGCACCTGTACACACCTGTTTTCTGTTTGGATACTTTTGTACATTTAGAAATTATACCAATATAGGCCTGATTTGTAAGAATTCATATACAAAAGGGAGTCAAGAACTGTGGCAGGTATAAGTAAGTGATCTAAAACACGGGTGACAACATAGACATTGACCGTGAAAGAGGACAGGACATGGCAAGTAGTGGATACTACCCAGCAGTGGAAAGCATATTGTGTGGCATTCGCTTCAGGTGGAACGTATATGTATTACTCCAATTGCTGTATACGTGATTAATATGGTTTATGTATTTACTAGTCTGTTTGTGTCACCTCATTGTTTTGCATCCACTGTCGTTATATCCGTGGTTACATACTACTACTATTATTATTATTATTTATTATTATTATAGCGCCATTTATTCCATGGCGCTTTACATGTGAAAAGGGGTATACATAGCAAAAACAATTACAATAATCTTGAACACAGTGTGACAGCGACCGGTACAGGAGGAGCGAGGACCCTGCCCACGAGGGCTCACATTCTACAAGGGATGGGTGAGGATACAGTAGGTGAGGGTAGAGCTGGTCATGCAGCTGTGGTTACTGCAGGTTGTAGGCTTGTCGGAAGATGTGGGTCTTCAGGCTCCTTTTGAAGGTTTCCACGGTCGACGAGAGTCTGATGTGTTGGGGTAGAGAGTTCCAGAGTAGGGGGGAAGCACAGGAGAAATCTTGTATGCGATTGTGGGAGGAGGAGATAAGAGGGGAGTAGAGAAGGAGATCTTGTGAGGATCGGAGGTTGCGTGCGGTTATGTAACGGGAGACTAGGTCACAGATATATGGAGGAGACAGGTTGTGCATGGCTTTGTATGCCATGGTTAGGGTTTTGAACTGGATTCTCTGAGCAACGGGGAGCCAGTGAAGAGATTGACAGAGAGGAGAAGCCGGGGAATAGAGGTGGGACAGGTGGATTAGTCGGACAGCAGAGTTTAGGATAGATTGGAGGGGTGCAAGAGTGGTAGAAGGGAGGCCACAGAGCAGGATGTTGCAGTAGTTGAGGTGGGAGATGATGAGGGCGTGCACTAGTGTTTTTGCAGATTCATGGTTGAGGAATGTGCGGATCCGGGAGATATTTTTGAGTTGGAGTCAGCAGGAAGTGGAAAGGGCTTGGATATGTGGTTTGAAGGAGAGATCAGAGTCCATGGTTACTCCAAGGCAGCGAGCTTGAGGGACTGGGGAGAGTGGACAGCCATTGACATTGAAAGATAGGTCAGTTGGGGAGTGGGGTGAATGGGATGGCGGAAAGATGATGAATTCTGTTTTGTCCATGTTAAGTTTTAGAAATCTAGCAGAGAAGAAGGATGAAATAGCAGACAGGCATTGTGGGATTTTGGTTAGTAGGGAGGAGATGTCGGGTCCAGAGAGGTAGATCTATGTGTCATCAGCATAGAGGTGATAATGAAAGCCATGGGACCCTATGAGCTGTCACAGGCCTAAGGTGTAGATGGAGAAGAGCAGAGGTCCTAGGACTGAACCTTGAGGGACACCGACAGATAGGGGGCGAGATGAGGAGGTGGTGTGTGAGTGGGAGACACTGAATGTCCTGTCTGTTAGGTATGAGGAGATCCAGGATAGGGCTAAGTCTGTGATGCCGACAGATGAGAGAGTTTGTAGTAAGAGGGAATGGTCCACTAGTAGAATAGTAGTTATGTATTGCACATTTTTTATTAGTTTGCAAGTATTGACCTTAGTTTATTAGTGTTATTCAGCTTGGTGAAGAGCCGATATTACAGTCTGAAAGACCATTGTTATTGCGCATGTCGCCAAAATAAAACAAAGCATTAAGAGTATAAATTGGCTAGGGATGTCATCCTCTAATTGTGAATTTAGTGTAATTATGTCATGCTTTCAACTTTTTTTATGTCCTAAATAGATTAATGGTAAAACTATAGTTATCATACAAATTATTCTATATTTCTCAGACCTTTAAATGTGCAACAAAGGCCGATATTTATCTATTTTTTTCGTCACCTTAAAGGACGAAGGTGTTGAATCAGATGACTTAAAAAAAGATCTTCCGCTAATGCCTCCTCCGCCTGACTCAAGCAGCATGAAGCTTACCATCAAGGAGATTTGGTTCAGCTTTGCGGCTCCAACAAATGTACGGTCTCCAGCATTTACTTTTTCCAGGTTAGTACAAGAAACTAAAAAAACAGCTGACCGGATTTACATCTTCTTATTGCTGATTGATCTTATTATATCAGATGCTTTTTAAATAATGTTATCCAACTATTGCATTTTTCCAGCTTTTCTTTTATACGTTTTCACCTTTATTTTGATGCATTTTTAGTGCAGATTTGAGTAAGCATTTTTAATGTATTTTTTTAGTACAGGAAAGCTTTGATTCTGCACTTAAAAATGTAACTGCATTTTTTTTTTGTTAATAACATGCATTTTTTTCAGGTTCTTTATAAAAACCTATAGAGAAAAAATAAAGCGCACAGTTCAACTGCATCTTTAAATGCACAGTGGGCATGAGTTTTCATGAAATGACATCCACTTTGCTTGGACAATTAAACACAGCAGATTTCCTTCACAAAAAAAACACAGCGTTAAAAGCCCAGTATTTATTCTATGTGCCAATATGTCCTCCCATAAATCTCTAAATAATTGTCTCCCTTAACACAGATAGTTAAATGATGCAATTGTCACCACCTGCAGCATCACTACAGGGAGATTAGGATATCAATCATAAAGATGCTTCTTCAGCAAGCGCCCCCTTGTGGATGCTGCCAGCCAGAACATTATCATTTAGCTCTGTAGATGTATGAAAGGAGGCAGTGGATCTAGAGCTCTGCCCCCTGTTTCTGCATGTGTACTTCTGTATATATATATATATATATATATATATATATATATATATATACAGTACAGACCAAAAGTTTGGACACACCTTCTCATTTAAAGATTTTTCTGTATTTTCATGAGTTTGAAAATTGTACATTCACAATGAAGGCATCAAAACTATGAATTAACACATGTGGAATTATATACTTAACAAAAAAGTGTGAAACAACTGAAAATATGTCTTATATTCTAGGTTCTTCAAAGTAGCCACCTTTTGCTTTGATGACTGCTTTGCACACTCTTGGTATTCTCTTGATGAGCTTCAAGAGGTAGTCAACAGAAATGGTCTTCCAACAATCTTGAAGGAGTTCCCAAAGATGCTTAGCACTTGTTGGCCCTTTTGCCTTCACTCTGCGGTCCAGCTCACCCCAAACCATCTCAATTGGGTTCAGGTCTGGTCACTGTGAAGGCCAGGTCATCTGGCGTAGCACCCCATCACTCTCCTGCTTGGTCAAATAGCCCTTACACAGCCTGGAGGTGTGTTTGGGGTCACTGTCCTGTTGAAAAATAAATGATGGTCCAACTAAACGCAAACCGGATGGAATAGCATGCCGCTGCAAGATGCTGTGGTAGCCATGCTGGTTCAGTATGCCTTCAATTTTGAATAAATCCCCAACAGTGTCACCAAAAAACCACTCCCACACCATCACACCTCCTCCTCCATGCTTCACGGTGGGAACCAGGCATGTAGAGTCCATCCGTTCACCTTTTCTGCGTCGCACAAAGACACGGTGGTTGGAAGCAAAGATCTCTAATTTGGACTCATCAGACCAAAGCACAGATTTCCACTGGAATAATGTCCATTCCTTGTGTTCTATAGCCCAATCAAGTCTCTTCTGCTTGTTGCCTGTCCTTAGCAGTGGTTTCCTAGCAGCTATTTTACCATGAAGGCCTGCTGCACAAAGTCTCCTCTTAACAGTTGTTGTAGAGATGTGTCTGCTGCTAGAACTCTGTGTGGCATTGATCTGGTCTCTAATCTGAGCTGCTGTTAACCTGCGATTTCTGAGGCTGGTGACTCAGATAAAATTATCCTCAGAAGCAGAGGTGACTCTTGGTCTTCCTTTCCTGGGGCGGTCCTCATGTGAGTCAGTTTCTTTGTAGCACTTGATGGTTTTTGCAACTGCACTTGGGGACACATTCAAAGATTGCCCAATTTTTCGAACTGACTGACCTTCATTTCTTAAAGTAATGATGGCCACTCGTTTTTCTTTACTTAACTGCTTTTTTCTTGCCATAATACAAATTCTAACAGTCTATTCAGTAGGACTATCAGCTGTGTATCCACCAGACTTCTGCACAACACAACTGATGGTCCCAACCCCATTTATAAGGCAAGAAATCCCACTTATTAAACCTGACAGGGCACACCTGTGAAGTGAAAACCATTTCCAGTGACTACCTCTTGAAGCTCATCAAGAGAATGCCAAGAGTGTGCAAAGCAGTCATCAAAGCAAAAGGTGGCTACTTTGAAGAACCTAGAATATAAGACATATTTTCAGTTGTTTCACACTTTTTTGTTAAGTATACAATTCCACATGTGTTAATTCATAGTTTTGATGCCTTCAGTGTGAATGTACAATTTTCAAAGTCTTGAAAATACAGAAAAATTTTAAATAAGAAGGTGTGTTCAAACTTTTGGTCTGTACTGTACTTTTAATCCCTACCTTTCCTTATGTTTTATTGTTTTGTATTTTTTTTTCCATCTTTTTATTGTTTTCATCACATAGACAACTAAACCTTCTTAGCACTGCAACCCCGGCTGTTGGGGCATGGTTGGTTCCTATTGACCAGTTAAAATCTTCGCTGAATAAGCTGGAAACTGAGCAAACTTTGAGAGTCTGCGCTGTCATGGGTTGTATCCTAACTGAAGCACTTGAGGTGAGTGGAGATTACTGTTTCACATAATGCACATTAAAGGGCTTTTCCACTACTTCATCATTGATGACTTATCGTTAGGATAGGTCATCAATGTCTGGTCGGTCGGGGTCCGACACTCGGCACCTCCGCCGATGAGTTGTTACAGCTGTTGGTGGGCGCCGGCCAGAGCTGTTCAAGTGCGGAGCTGCTCCATCTTCTGATAATGTCCGCGGCAGGGTACTGCACAATCGCCCCCTATTGATTTGAATAGGAGGTGGATGTGCAGTACCCTGCCGCAGCCACGATCAGAAGCCTGACTAGCTCCGCAATTAAGAAGTGGCGGCCGCCAACACTAAGAACAGCTGATTGGTTGGGGTCCAACACTCTTCACCCCGGCCAATCAGAAATTGATGACTTATTCTAAGGATAATATATAATTGCAGCAGAATCTTATTATCCCACACACAAGCAGACATATATTTCTTACAGAGGAGTTCACATTGGTAGGGTCCTGGTATTTTGAGAAACGCCTTATCGTGGCTACCAGGTACACATGAATTGGCCAATTTATGCGCTAAGATTTCTCATTTCTTTCTATTTTCTACAGCAGTAATGCTATTCATATTTCATATATTTCATGTTCGCATACTTCGCGTTGCAGAGTGCTACTTTATTTGTTAGTTATCCTAAGGATAATTTCATCAATGATAAAGTAGTGGCCAACATATAGCTGCACACTGTCTTTATCTTAATCTTAAGGAAAAGGCATGTTTTCATAGTCGAAGTTCCTCAGAATGCTGAACTAGTTTTATATATATATACAGTACAGACCAAAAGTTTGGACACACCTTCTCATTTAAAGATTTTTCTGTATTTTCATGACTATGAAAATTGTACATTCACACTGAAGGCATCAAAACTATGAATTAACACATGTGGAATTATATACTTAACAAAAAAGTGTGAAACAACTGAAAATATGTCTGATATTCTAGGTTCTTCAAAGTAACCACCTTTTGCTTTGATGACTGCTTTGCACACTCTTGGCATTCTCTTGATGAGCTTCAAGAGGTAGTCACCAGAAATGGTTTTCACTTCACAGGTGTGCCCTATCAGGTTTAATAAGTTGGATTTCTTGCCTTATAAATGGGGTTGGGACCATCAGTTGTGTTGTGCAGAAGTCTGGTAGGTACACAGCTGATAGTCCTACTGAATAGACTGTTAGAATTTGTATTATGGCAAGAAAAAATCAGCTAAGTAAAGAAAAACAAGTGGCCATCATTACTTTAAGAAATGAAGGTCAGTGTCACGCTGTCTCTGTATACTGGAGGTAGGGGGCCTAAGCTGACCCTAAGCTGGGGCCCTGACTAATCCCTCAACCTGGAGGTACTGTTAAAGGTACAGAGGTCCAGGCCGCCAGCGTAACCCCTACCTCCTGAGGATCCCTGCACCTAAGTAATCTAGTCCTGAGAAGGACCCCGATCACAACAAAAGAGGACAAGTAATAATATGCCCACACACAGTACTTAAACGAACGAGACAGTACAAGGGAAAAACCAAAACCACCTTGCATACAAAAACTACACAACTACAACAGAGGGAACACCAACGGGAAAGGAGATAAATGATAAAGCGAGGAAGGGAAAAACCACTCCAAATACACTTATCTCAGAAACTCCAAATACCACGATCCGCTCTGTAAGTCTGTATGAAATGCTTTCACCGACACTTCCCAAACAGACCAGCAGGCATTTGAAGGAGACTCACTACAGCAGCATTGATTGCAGCTGGGCGAGGCTGGACCTCGTCTAGCACAGAGAGAGAGAGAATTAACTCCCTCACTGCCGAAAACACAAAGCACCAAAAAGTCAGCTGTGAGAAGTCAGGCTGTGTAATCGTGACGATCTTCGTGGCGACACACCCGTGACAGTCAGTCAGTCAAAAAAATTGGGAAAACTTTGAAAGTGTCCCCAAGTGCAGTTGCAAAAACCCTCAAGCGCTACAAAGAAACTGGCTCACATGAGGACCGCCCTA
The DNA here is from genome assembly GCF_046119375.1 of Phyllobates terribilis. NCBI lineage: Eukaryota > Metazoa > Chordata > Amphibia > Anura > Dendrobatidae > Phyllobates > Phyllobates terribilis. Next base: position 908,626,055 of record NW_027362761.1, read on the forward strand.
GGAAAGGAAGACCAAGAGTCACCTCTGCTTCTGAGGATAAGTTTATCCAAGTCACCAGCCTCAGAAATCACAGGTTAACAGCAGCTCAGACTAGAGACCAGGTCAATGCCACACAGAGTTCTAGCAGCAGACTCATCTCTTCAACAACTGTTAAGAGGAGACTTTGTGCAGCAGGCCTTCATGGTAAAATAGCTGCTAGGAAACCACTGCTAAGGACAGGCAACAAGCAGAAGAGACTTGTTTGGGCTAAAGAACACAAGGAATGGACATTAGACCAGTGGAAATCTGTGCTTTGGTCTGATGAGTCCAAATTTGAGATCTTTGCTTCCAACCACCGTGTCTTTGTGCGACGCAGAAAAGGTGAACGGATGGACTCTACATGCCTGGTTCCCACTGTGAAGCATGGAGGAGGAGGTGTGATGGTGGGGGGGTGCTTTGCTTGTGACACTGTTGGGGATTTATTCAAAATTGAAGGCATACTGAACCAGCATGGCTACCACAGCATCTTGCAGCGGCATGCTATTCCATCCGGTTTGCGTTTAGTTGGACCATCCTTTATTTTTCAACAGGACAATGACCCCAAACACACCTCCAGGCTGTGTAAGGGCTATTTGACCAAGAGGAAAGAGTGATGGAGTGCTACGCCAGATGACCTGGCCTCCACAGTCACCAGACCTGAACCCAATCGAGATGGTTTGGGGTGAGCTTGGCCGCAGAGTGAAGGCAAAAGGGCCAACAAGTGCTAAGCATCTCTGGGAACTCCTTCAAGATTGTTGGAAGACCATTTCCAGTGACTAGCTCTTGAAGCTCAACAAGAGAATGCCAAGAGTGTGCAAAGCAGTCATCAAAGCAAAAGGTGGCTACTTTGAAGAACCTAGAATATAAGACATATTTTCAGTTGTTTCACACTTTTTTGTTAAGTATACAATTCCACATGTGTTAATTCATAATTTTGATGCCTTCAGTGTGAATGTACAATTTTCATAGTTAAGATAATACAGAAAAATCTTTAAATGAGAAGGTGTGTCCAAACTTTTGGTCTGTACTGTATATATATATGTTTTTATATATATATATATATATATATATATATATGTATGTATATATTATTTCTTCTTTTGTATTTTTTTCTCAATTTATTTCTTGTTTCTTTCTTATGTCGTGCCAAGATATTCCGCAGAGGTTATCACTATTCACATTAGCCCCTGTCTCCAGAGGTGGTTCACAACCTAATTTCCATATCTCTGAAATACACACATAGACTCTTAGGTTAATTGGCTTCTGATAAAATTAGCCCACCAGCGTGTTTTTCAATTGTGGGAGGAATCTGAAATACCAGGAGACACCAAACAAACTCCATGCACATGTTGCCCTTGGTCAGATATTAACCAGGTCCCCAGTGCTGCATCGAAACAGTGCTAACCCCTGTGCCACCACCTTGTACTTAAGATAGGAAAGAGGGACACTATATTAGAGGAGCTGTCCACCTTTCTAGAAAACCAAAAAATAATTTTTAACTCTGATCACGTTAATTTAAAAAAAAAAAAGTGTGTATATATATATATATATATATATATATATATATATAATTTTTAGCTCCGAGTACATGCACTTGTGTGTGTGTGTGTGTGTGTGAGCTTTTGTGTATGTATATATATATATATATGTGTGTGTGTATATATGTATATATACTGTATACATTTATTTATATATATATATATATAATACAGACCAAAAGTTTGGACACACCTCATTTAAAGATTTTTCTGTATTTTCATGACTATGAAAATTGTACATTCACATTGAAGGAATCAAAACTATGAATTAACACATGTGGAATTATATACTTAACAAAAAAGTGTGAAACAACTGAAAATATGTCTTATATTCTAGGTTCTTCAAAGTAGCCACCTTTTGCTTTGATGACTGCTTTGCACACTCTTGGCATTCTCTTGATGAGCTTCAAGAGGTAGTCACCGGAAATGGTTTTCACTTCACAGGTGTGCCCTGTCAGGTTTAATAAGTGGGATTTCTTGCCTTATAAATGGGGTTGGGACCATCAGTTGTGTTGTGCAGAAGTCTGGTGGATACACAGCTGATAGTCCTACTGAATAGACTGTTAGCTGCTTTTTTCTTGCCATAATACAAATTCTAAGTAAAGAAAAACAAGTGGCCATCATTACTTTAAGAAATGAACGTCAGTCATTCCGAAAAATTGGGCAAACTTTGAAAGTGTCCCCAATTACAATTGCAAAAAACATCAAGCGCTACAAAGAAACTGGCTCACATGAGGACCACCCCAGGAAAGGAAGACCAAGAGTCACCTCTGCTTCTGAGGATAAGTTTATCCGAGTCACTAGCCTCAGAAATCGCAGGTTAGCAGCAGCTCAGATTAGAGACCAGGTCAATGCCACACAGAGTTCTAGCAGCAGACACATCTCTTCAACAACTGTTAAGAGGAGACTTTGTGCAGCAGGCCTTCATGGTAAAATAGCTGCTAGGAAACCACTGCTAAGGACAGGCAACAAGCAGAAGAGACTTGCTTGGGCTAAAGAACACAAGGAATGGACATTAGACCAGTGGAAATCTGTGCTTTGGTCTGATGAGTCCAAATGTGAGATCTTTGGTTCCAACCACTGTGTCTTTACGCGACGCAGAAAAGGTGAACAGATGGACTCTACATGCCTGGTTCCCACCGTGAAGCATGGAGGAGGAGGTGTGATGGTGTGGGGGTGCTTTGCTGGTGACACTGTTGGGGATTTATTCAAAATTGAAGGCATACTGAACCAGCATGGCTACCACAGCATCTTGCAGCGGCATGCTATTCTATCCGGTTTGCATTTAGTTGGACCATCATTTATTTTTCAACAGGACAATGACCACAAACACACCTCCAGGTTGTGTAAGGGCTATTTGACCAAGAAGGAGAGTGATGGGGTGCTACGCCAGATGACCTGGCCTCCACAGTCACCAGACCTGAACCCAATCGAGATGGTTTGGGTGAGCTGGACCGCAGAGTGAAGGTAAAAAGGCCAACAAGTGCTAAGCATCTCTGGGAACTCCGTCAAGATTGTTGGAAGACCATTTCCGGTGACTACCTCTTGAAGCTCATCAAGAGAATGCCAAGAGTGTGCAAAGCAGTCATCAAAGCAAAAGGTGGCTACTTTGAAGAACCTAGAATATAAGACATATTTTCAGTTGTTTCACACTTTTTTGTTAAGTATATAATTCCACATGTGTTAATTCATAGTTTTGATGCCTTCAGTGTGAATGTACAATTTTCAAATTAATGAAAATACAGAAAAATCTTTAAATGAGAAGGTGTGTCCAAACTTTTGGTCTGTACTGTATATATATAATTACACATGTACCCACTTAAATGCATGTAAGCAGAGCTAAATTGTTTTGCAATTGGAATTCATTAAAAAAAACTTACTGTTTTCCTTCTATAGTCTCTACTCTATTTTGCACTTTCTATTGCTTGCTGCTGAATGAGTTAACTGAGGGTCCATCAGTCAGTCCTGTCTGCTTGTCCTGAATGTCTGACAGAGTTTGTAACTCGTTTTCTGAACTCCTCGCATCTGATTTATAACTATAAATATATTAAAGTTGAATGTGCAGCCAAATCGTGCAACCTTTCTAATGACAGCTAACTGCACAATGTTTCAGATAAGATTCTATGTAGAGGGGAGGGAGAAGATGGGACATGCTAGAAGCACAGCTCCATCCCCCTACTCCCGTGAATGGAAAATTTGAAAATGAATGATCAGTCCTGGTGGAGAAAGAAGCGGATTTCTCTGATAATATACCGTATATTACAGAGTTGCTTATTTTTATGCGTGCTATTGGCTTATGAAATAAAGATTAAAGCAATGGTTGCTCTTTAAGTAAAAAAAAAAACAAAAAGAAAGAAACACAAATTTATTAAACTATCAAACAAAACCAATATGGCCAAATACTGAAGAACGTATTGAATATTTCATGTACATTTGCACATCTTGCCCGTTTCCTTATTTTATCAGTTACCTTATGTCCTTTTGACACATCTCTAATGTGAGTAGTGGACTGCCACAAGAACAGTTGAAGGTGAAACATTACATAAGTGAGATTCAGCTCACACCGCTTTAAAAACCTTCCTTTGGAAGTATTTGTTGATAGGATCTCCTGCTGTATTCCTCTTTTGGAAGGCTGCTATGTATCCTACTGTATATTCGTACAGTAGGACACATGACACAAAGTAGGGCAATGTTTGTTTTTATCTTATACTTTTGTATGGAATATAAAGATTTTTGGTGCTCACCATAAGTCTATTTCTTGTAGTCTTCATTGGAGGGCACAGGAACCATGGGTTAGTCAGCTGCCACCTTTAGGCCAACACTAATAATACAAGTAACAAACGAAAAATTGGCTCCTCCCAGGAAGTCTCTACATTGTCTGCTAGCATCAGGCCTCCTCAGTTTACTTAGAAAGCAGTAGGAGAAACGAAAAGAATTAAAGACTGAAAAGAAAATAATCCAATTACACCCCGAGAGAAAACCAACGTAAATGATCACCAGACTTGGCAACCAATGTTGGGTGCTGTTTCCCCCATGAAAACTACAATTTACAGTGAGTGCGAAAAATGTTGTTCATTGGAGACACAGGAACCATGAAGCTGTCCTAAAGCTGTCCTGGGGTGGGTATAAAAACCAAATATCATACTGTTACCACAGAAGAATCCGATGTTGCTCAAGCTGCCGCCTGGGCAACTGTCGCCTGCAGTATCTTCCTTTTGCATCTGCCGAAGCAAAGATGTGGGCCCTGTAAAATTTAGAAAAGGTATGCACCGATGACAAAGTAGCTACGCTATTGAGTTGCAGAACCTATGTCTGGTTACCAACAGCCCAGGAAGCTCCTATCGCCCGCATAGGGTGCTCCCTAAACCTGAATGGGATAGCACTGGGCCTTGCCTTATAAGACTCAATTATGGTCGCTCTAATCCAGTGTGCCACGGTAACCTTCAGGATGGCCAGACCTCAGCGAGGGCTCTCTTGTATGACTCATAAGGAGTCCGAACATCGGAATGGAGCGATAACTGACAAATAGTGACTTATCGCCCTGATGACATCCAGCTTGTGCAGAGAGTCTCTGTCGGATGAGAGGGCACAGAGCAGAAGGAAGGCAAGACAATGTCCTTGTTAAAGTGGAAAAAGAAAGGAAGGAACTGGCTGCAACAGCACCTTGTCCCCATGCAGGATGAGGTAAGGAGTGCGACAGGAGAGAGCAGCCAGCTCTGATGCCCTCCTAATGGAGGTGATGGCTATAAGAAAAAATACTTTATAGGAAAGATGCAGCTCAGAGATTTCCCTAATTGGGTTCAAAAGGCGGGGAATGAAGCGCGTCCAAAACAAGATTAAGATCCCAAAGTTCCAGGTGGAAGATGATATGGTGGCCTAGTATGAGCCAGATCCTTCTGAAATAAAATAGCCAAGACTGTCCTTTTTGAGGGAGCTCACAGCCAGTCCGGACTCTAGACCCAGCTGTAAAAAGGAGAGAAGCACTGGCAGAGAAGAACGTTGGAGCAAAGTTGGCGGGCTGGCACCAACGAAAGAAGGCCTTCCAGCTATGATGATAGATACGCAGCAAAGAGAGCTTTTGTACCCTCATCATAGTTTGAATGACTGGATCCGACAGACCCGTGGCCTTCAGAACCGCGGCTTCAACAGTCATGCCGTTAATCTGAGAGACCGTAAATAAAACTGACCAGCCATTACGATTCTCCAGGTCATTACGAGTTTGCAGATACCGAACATGTATAGTTTCTTTTTTATTTAAGTGGTGAAAAAAAAAAATCCAAATTTTGCAGTAGATATGATGTTTTGATCGCCTGTTAATTGCATTTTATTGCAATGTTGCGGCAACCAAAAAAACGTAATTCTGGCGTTTTGTTTCTTTTTCTCTTTATGCACTTTATCGATCAGATTAATTATTTTTATATATTGATAGATCGGGCGATTCTGAATGTAACGATATCAAATATGTGTATTTTTAATTTCTTTTTTATTATTTTATTTTGAATGGGTTGAAAGGGGGGTGATTTGAACTTTTTAAAAAATGTAAAAAAAATTAAAAAAAAATTTTTTACTTGCTTCAATAGTCTCCATGGGAGACCAGAAGCTGTGATCATCTGATCGTGTGTGTTACACACAGCCCTGCTATGTGTAACAAAAGTGCTCATCTGCTAGGAACGCCACCTGCTGGATGGCGCTCATAGCAGCAGGTCGTCTATGACAAACACAGGAATCTCCTGCAGATCCCGGGTAATCATGCTAACCCATCAGCGGCGCGCGATCATGTGATGTGCGCGCCGGTGGGCGTGGTTTGTGACGCGCTTCCGGCGCGCCCATGTTAAATGCCGTTGTCAGAGATTGACAGCAGCATTTAACATTGAGCAGGGAAGGATGGAAAAGAATATATAGACAGTGGGACAACATAGGACCACTACTGATTCTGTGAGGTAAAACATTGTTTAAAAACAGACAGAGAAATGTGTTATCTCACAAAAAGAATCAGCTGTCACCTTGTGCTATCCTGTCTTTATACTCATTTGCTTCCTCCCCTGTCAAGGAGATGTGGTATGATTAGACCGTGTTCCTGCACGATCAGACACAGCCATTACACAGTACACAGCAGGGGCTCATTTATAAGATTATCTCAGCACAGGAACATTTTTTTAATCACTTCCTATTGTGGACCTTATTTTCATTGCAAGATCTAGTGAATAAAATGAACATTTGTTCGTGGAAAGACTCCTTTAAGTAATGCCCTTTTATAGTCAACTGTCTGCTGGACACCTGTCCAATGAATAATAAAACTTATCTGCGGTTGAATTTTTGTTAATTATAATTTTGTAGTCTAAACTTTTTAGCTTTGCTCCTAAGACTTTTATTGGGGTGTACCCATTTTTTCAACATGGTATTGAATAAATATGTTAGGAAAATTACTGTTTTGGGTGTGCAAATTAATAAACCTTGTTTGCAATCAATGTCCCACGTTTGTCAGAGTATTTTGTAGTTCGGTATCCCATAGAAAATTTGATTCTGAAACAAAATTAAAGGCTTCTGACAAATCTGTTGGGGTGTACTCATTTATGTTGAGCATTGTTTATATGCATGTGTGTGTATGTATCTATGTGTATGTGTGTGTGTGTGTGTGTGTGTATATATATATATATATATGTGTGTGTGTGTGTGTGTGTGTGTATATATATATATATATATGTGTGTGTGTGTGTGTGCGTGTATATATAGATAGATATATATCTATATATAGCTAGATAGATACACATATATATACAGTACAGACCAAAAGTTTGGACACACCTTCTCATTTAAAGATTTTTCTGTATTTTCATGACTTTGAAAATTGTACATTCACACTGAAGGCATCAAAACTATGAATTATCACATGTGGAATTATATACTTAACAAAAAAGTGTGAAACAACTGAAAATATGTCTTATATTCTAGGTTCTTCAAAGTAGCCACCTTTTGCTTTGATGACTGCTTTGCACACTCTTGGCATTCTCTTGATGAGCTTCAAGAGGTAGTCACCGGAAATGGTTTTCACTTCACAGGTGTGCCCTGTCAGGTTTAATAAGTGGGATTTCTTGCCTTATAAATGGGGTTGGGACCATCAGTTGTGTTGTGCAGAATTCAGTGGATACACAGCTGATAGTCCTACTGAATAGACTGTTAGCGGCTTTTTTCTTGCCATAATACAAATTCTAAGTAAAGAAAAACGAGTGGCCATCATTACTTTAAGAAATGAAGGTCAGTCAGTCCGAAAAATTGGGCGAACTTTGAATGTGTCCCCAAGTGCAGTTGCAAAAACCATCAAGCACTGCAAAGAAACTGGCTCACATGATGACCGCCCCAGGAAAGAAAGACCAAGAGTCACCTCTGCTTCTGATGATATGTTTATCCGAGTCACCAGCCTCAGAAATCGGAGGTTAACAGCAGCTCAGATTAGAAACCAGGTCAATGCCACACAGAGTTCTAGCAGCAGACACATCTCTACAACAACTGTTAAGAGGAGACTTTGTGCAGCAGGCCTTCATGGTAAAATAGCTCTGCTAGGAAACCACTGCTAAGGACAGGCAACAAGCAGAAGAGACTTGTTTGGGCTAAAGAACACAAGGAATGGACATTAGACCAGTGGAAATCTGTGCTTTGGTCTGATGAGTCCAAATTTGAGATCTTTGGTTCCAACCACCGTGTCTTTGTGTGACGCAGAAAAGGTGAACGGATGGACTCTACATGCCTGGTTCCCACCTTGAAGCATGGAGGAGGAGGTGTGATGGTGTGGGGGTGCTTTGCTGGTGACACTGTTGGAGATTTATTCAAAATTGAAGGCATACTGAACCAGCGTGGCTACCACAGCATCTTGCAGCGGCATGCTATTCCATCTGGTTTGCGTTTAGTTGGACCATCATTTATTTTTCAACA